>NC_068357.1:15350063-15500063 GCF_020536995.1 Dreissena polymorpha
GCAATAGGTGACATAACGATATACTACTATACATAACGCAAGTAGATTGATCATTTTATATATAAAATATATACAATTCACTACACATGCACAATTTGCATTCCTGGTTTTACCACGTAACGATGATGATCAATCTACTTGCGTTATTTATAGTTAAATAGTAGTTACCTGGTAAACATACCCAGTAAAATTTATTACGGAATATATGAAAATATGAAAACTTAACAACTTTTTTCAAGTAATGTAATATACTTGTTGTGATATTTTAATCAATATAAACTAATAATTGTCAAAAATTCTGTATTTTAGAACTTTTCTTTTTTGGTCATTCGTGGGTGACGGTCCCTTTAAGAAATATATGAGCATGGTAAAACCCAGATCCATATTAGTCTTGTTCTCGAAAAATGTGGCTTAAAGCATGTGGGTTAAGTGTCAACCCAGAATAGCTTGTGAAGTCTTCAATCAGAGACGACACTTTCAGCTTTTATGGAATTTTTATTTAAGCACATGCATTAAGCCCCATTGTCCGAGAACAAGACTAATGTGGATTCAGATTTTACCACAAACAACTTTAACTCTGTTGTTCAACAGTTGATATAATTTTTGTATGCCTCCGGATCAAAAGATCGTGGGTATATTGTTTTTGGCCTGTCTGTCTGTCATTCATTCATTCATTCATTGTGTGTGTACCAAAACTTTAACCTTGGTTAAAGTTTTGCGATAACTTTTGCAATATTGAAGATTGCAACTTAATATTTGGCATGCATGTGTATCTCATGGAGCTTCACATTTAGAGTGGTGAAAGGTCAAGGTTATCCTTCAAGGTCAATGGTCTAAAAAACAAATCCAAGGGAAGTAATAAGCTTTAAAAGTGAGATAATTTCTAAACATGCCAAATGATTTATTGAATATTGTTTTCAAAGCAGCGCAATAGGGTGCATTGTGTTTCTGACAAACACATCTCTTGTTATATCAAAGACCACAAATAGTACCACATACTGAAATCCTTAACAAAATTAGCCTCACATTGGGGAAACAAGCCTTAATTCACATGCATCCGCAAAGGCTTATCAGGAACAACTCTTTCCACTTAAATGGTATTTGTTTTGTTAAAAGGTAGTCTTTTCTTAGTGGAAAACAAGTTTGGGAGGAAAATGTCTTCTCTGATTGGCCTGTGCGATATACACATTAAGCAATATTGCTGATGCATAACCTTGAAAGACTTAAGCCAGTCCACGTGTCTTTCAGGCCATCAACTGACGGGCAAGTCGTCGGTCGAGGTGTACAGCCAGGTGTTGTTGAGTGGATGTCGCTGTATTGAGCTGGACTGCTGGGACGGCAAGGGGGCAGATGAGGAGCCCATGATCACACACGGATTCACCATGTGCACAGAAGTACCATTCAAGGTGAGAACTTGGTCTGACATGGCTTCACCATGTGCACGGAAGTACCTTTCAAGGTGAGAACTTGGTCTGACATGGCTTCACCATGTGCACGGAAGTACCATTCAAGGTGAGAACTTGGTCTGACATGGCTTCACACGGTGCACGGAAGTACCATTCAAGGTGAGAACTTGGTCAGACGTGGCTTCACATAGGGCATAGAAATACCATTCAGGTTGAGAATTGGCAAGACATTGATTCCATATGTGCACAGAAATACATTTTAGGCATGGACTTGCCATGTTCATGGAAGCACCATTCAAGTTGAGAACTTGGTCAGACATTGATTTATCCTGTGGACTGAAGTACCATTCAACATGAGAATTTTTTATCAGACATCGAGTCAAGCTGTGCACGGAAATAAGTTTTTAGGTAAGGACTTGGTCAGACATGGCTTCAACATGTGTGCATAAGTATCTTCCACAATAGAACTTGATCAGACATGGCTTCAACATGTGTGCATAAGTATCTTCCACAATAGGACTTGGTCAGACATGGCTTCAACATGTGTGCATAAGTATCTTCCACAATAGGACTTGGTCAGACATGGCTTCAACATGTGTGCATAAGTATCTTCCACAATAGGACTTGGTCAGACATGGCTTCAACATGTGTGCATAAGTATCTTCCACAATAGGACTTGGTCAGACATGGCTTCAACATGTGTGCATAAGTATCTTCCACAATAGAACTTGATCAGACATGGCTTTGTAATGCTCACAGAAGAATCTTTCAAGATGAATATCTGGTCAGTCATGGCTTCACCCTGTGTCCTCAAGTACAATTTGATTCAATAAAATGCGAGAAGTAGAAAAAGAAGTCAATGTGATTTCATCATGTATACTGGAATAACATTAAGGTCAGGAATATAACTAGTTTCTATGTGTCAAACATTACCTCACATTGCAGTTAAGCACAGTTTAAGGTGCAAACTTTGTCAGAAATGGCTTCACAAGGTTTGCCATGATAGATAAAAATTTAAGTTTAAGGTAAGGGGGTCAAAGATATTTTCCTGAAGTCCCAGAGTACATTTATCAGATGACAATTGAATCACCAGGTGCGTCCAAGTACCATTCAAGGTAAAGAAATGATAGTGCATCACTTTGCAGTGGATTTTTTACCTCGGATTAAAGTGAAAAATTGATCATACATTTGATTGTAATATGTAATGTTGACAAATATGTGGAACAAATTTTGGTTAGACTGTAACGTTTGTTTTCATGTGGATTTTAGTACTGCTTGTAATAAGAAAAACAAACAGAAATACTTGAAAATAAAAGTGGAAATTGTAGGGAGCATCAGCCTTAATGAAGACATTTCAATACAGTTCTGTTTAAATGGTGCAACATTTAAGCCATTTTATCTAAAAATTTTTGGGGGGCATCATTTTGTTTGTTATTTATTCTTTTATCTGTTGTCTGTACACACTACGGTAGTCATGGTCTTAATGAAATATGTAAGAAAAACTTATTTTATCAGCATTTCTTGTTGAGCAAGCACAGATGTAAAATGTGTGAGTTCCGCAAGAACATAATAGGCTTATTTGTGAACAAATCTGTGACATGAACATTCATTATGACAATGGATGTGATAGTGGGTGTAGGTACTCTGTTAAGGTTTACTTTTGTTAATCAAGATTTAAGTGCTTGTTATTGATCCTTGCTTGACACAAATGATATTAATTGTTCACATGTTGCTTGGGAGTGTTAAAGAAATGTTAAACTCTAGTTTTATGACAAGTATACCATATATTGTTTGTGATTTCCTATTACAAGAATGCCAATGACAAGAGAACAGTTGTTTGTTTAGTAGGGCATTCATTGAATAGTTCTATCTATGCTACTTATGTTAATGTTAGCGTATACACGGCATCTGCATAAAGCTATGGTTAAGGTAAACATGAACATCTCAATATCAATGTTTCTACTTAAGGTTATCCAATAACACTTAACACATGTGATAGGGGTCATCATGTGTTGTTTGAGGTAACTGGCTAAGTTCCATGACTTAAATTTGCAATCTAGCAGAATTATGCCCCTTTTTTGCACTTTACAATTTGGTTTATGTTTAGTGAAATATCTTTATAGGGCCAGCGGGGTCAAGATCACCGTTACTTAAAGCAGAACAAATGTTTTTCCCTAAATAGCATTTGTTTGGAGGGGGGTATTGTGGTGTAATTTATGTTTGTAGGTAGCTTACATGCAGAACAGTGCTTTCCGCAGGATTTTTGTCAGGCGCCCCAGGGCTGATAGGGGTGGTTTGGGAGGGGTGTCCCCTCCGGACGTTGATTTTTTTTTTTTATTTAACGTGTCAATTTACATTCTGTGGTGCGTTATAACTCAAAGAAAAACAGCGTAAAAAGTCATTTGGTGCGCTATGACTCTTCAAGAAAATCCCCCAGTCATTAAAAAAAAAAAAAAGATTTTTTATATTGTTTAATTGTTTTAAAACTTTCCTGCACAGATAGTAAAATCCCGACTAGAATGATTACCCAATAATCCCAACTCTATTACTGTATACTAATTACTTTTCAAGTTTCTTTTTATTACCCGGTAATCCCGTTTATTTCGTTTTTATAAATCACTTTCTGGTAAATATTTACGATAAAAGCTCTCAATTATTTCTTTAACACAAACCTTGCCATTTTTCTATAGTATCAAATAAATAAGTGACTATTTATAGATTTGATGAAATATTGCCTCTGACCATGCGTCAATCACCTGACGTGTTGTGTGCTTTTTAAAACGCTCAATACACGCAAGCTTTCTATGCAAATGACGCGACATTGTACATGCTGCATAACTTTTGCGCTCTTTTTAATTGAGAAAAAGATTCGACACATAATAAATTTGCACTGTTAATTTGAAGCAAGAATATTTTAACGTTGTGGTAACATTTACATTCGGAAGTGTGTTTCGGATTAAAAACGCGTTAACATCGACTTACGGGAATGGGTTTCGGATTACAAATTTAATTATTCCCATCTGAGATTTCAACAAATATTAACAGTTGCGTTATGAATTCAACGATAATGTGTTTAAATACTTTACGAGTCGAATAAATGTTTTGACAGAATTATGCATAAAATTCACGTTGTCCATGAGGATTACGGCAGGTTGCCATCATCAGTTGTCTTAAGTATCGATTATCGGATGAAACATTTACAAATGTGCGTAATTAATTCAACGAAAATTTGTTAAAGCGCATTACGTGTCGAATAAATATCAGAAACACAGGTGAATCAGTTCTATAAATGGACATGATAAAATATGCATGTACTGGAATTAAATTTTTATCGCATAATTGTAACCAGGAGTTATTTGCACAACTTACTTGCTATAAGTAACTTTTTGTTTACCACTTGCAATTAATTTCTCGTATTAATTAGGAGTCATAGGTAACACTTGTTCACAGTAAAAAGGTGTGATGATGGTGCCCGAAACCGTCTGTACTGTACTAGTTACCGGTTTTATATGACGTAAATGGTACAACTTCTTGCTAATCAAGCTGCGATAAATTCTTACTTCATGCCCGACGTCAATCAAAACTAATGGTCGATAGTTAACCCGGCCCTCATAAGCATTTGCGTAACCAATTGGACGATGAACATCACAGTTTGACGACTGGAAAGTTACCTGATGCATCCTTGTCAGCATTTAAATGACTGGGAATAACAGGGAATATTGATACACTGATAGAGAAACCTTGATTTTTTTTGACAAGCTCCACTTTCTTTTACTGAAAAATGCGCTGATCGGAAAATTTCAAGGGCCCCGGGGACTCTGATTTTGAAATTCAAGCGCCCCGGCGAGGGATCGTTAAATGTCCTGTGGAAAGCCCTGATGCAGAAGTAGGGTTGTATTGCATTTGTAAAAAAGTAGTGTCAGGTTCATTCTTACTTATGATAGAAAATTGATTTCCACAAAATAAATTTAGTTTGGATGGAGTTATTGTGCTGTAATTTTGTGTGTAAGTTGCTAACATGCTGACTTGCTTCAAAGGTAATTAAATTCAACTGAGTAAATTTGTAAATTGTTTAAGTCTATTTTGTTTGCATTGTCAATTTTTTTTAGTTTAATCAGTTCATTTTAAGCTTTGAGTTTACATAACATATACTATATATCTACTACATATATTTAGCTCCAAATTGGTCTTTGTGGTCATTATATTATGTGACTGACAGAAAATGAAAGATTATAATATCAAAGGGGAATAATAGTCAAGCAGGCTGTCTATGGAAAGATTGTTAAGTCTAAGAGTTGTTTGTGCTTTTGTAATAATTCTTGTGCATGTCTTATGCTGTTTTTAAAAGAAATCCAATTTTTCAATATCAGAGATGAACTGACGAGAGTCTTTTGTGCATTTCATTGGGCATGTGTTTTTTGTGTGTTCGTTTTGGGTCTTCCAATTTATTGGCTTTCAATAAAAGTGATTGTCCAGCCATTAAAAAAATATATATATTGATCACTGGTTCAGGTCATATTAAATGTCCATTTCAGGATGTGATAGAAGCAATAGCACACAGTGCCTTTAAAACATCTGACTATCCTGTCATATTGTCGTTTGAAAACCATTGCAGGTAAGTGCATTTTCTCACAAAACTATTCTGCATTATGTATTTTCCTAAAAACTTGGTGTCCTCCCTTTGAAATTACCTCTCTTCATTATAAAAATTTACAAATTTAAACCCTGACTTGTGGTCATGTTTTTCTAGCTCACTAGAATTATTTATGTAAGATATTATATTATATATATATTTATATTTATATACGACCTAGTGGGTTTTAATGTATTTGAAATAAATAACTTTAAAACTAAACCTGAAATACCAAATTCTCATAATTGTAATCGTAATTTACTATATTGTATGTGAATGTTCAGAACAGCTACATTTCTTGTATCCAGTATTTCAAATTACATCAAATAAAAGAAAATGACTACAATTCAATATTTTTTTTTATAGCATTTAATACAACAACATGCAAATATTCAATAACCTCTAGCTTTACAAAAATTATAATTTCATAAAAATGTTTCTTTGACAACAATAATCTACCAAATTCTTTAAATAATTTTGGTATGCATAAATCATGGCTTTCAATAATTTATGGTTGATTTTAAATGCTCACAGTACTTCACTCTTTAACATGCTTTATATTTTAAAAAGGGGAGTGACCTAAAGCCATTTTAGTGTTTTTGCTTAAGCACAACATGCTCATGGGGAGCTTTTGTAATTGCCTTTTGTCCGTTGTCCGGAGTGGGTTGTCAGTATTTAACTTGTGACCACTTTAGAGGCCACATGAATTTGTCCTCCTTCATTAAACTTCCGTCTTTATCCTAATAAATGCGCCCGGGCACGATGCAAATCACAAAGGGGAACGCGTTTATTTCACCCCCTTTAGGTGTAATATAAGCCATATAAAATGTATCCCCTGTGCTTCAGCACAGCAGCCGCATATTGAACAATCTGGGTAGATCAGTATTTTAAACACGAAGCGTCGAAACAAAATTGTAACATGAATTTGACATTTAAAACTGAAAACACCGATACAATAATAAAAATCCCCTGCATGTTGGAGTTTAATCCTAACATCGATATGTTCCAAATATATATGTTATTATTATTATTAAAGTTTTATTTCTATAAGGTTCTTGCCAATTACCTTGTTGATAAAAAAAAAATCGTCAATATAATGCAATTACTTTACCCCTAGCAGCCGAGAAATGGGGGGCTATAATTTTGATCACTCCTTCATTTTATTATACGATAGGGGCGCGTTTATTAGGGTGGGAGCTTTTATTAGGATAAAGACGGTAATTATGAACATTTGTCTCAATAATATCCTAGCCTAGTGTTAAAGTGGGTCTAATTAGTTAAAAATAAAATAGGTCACTATGTTAAATAAAGAAAAAGCTTGTTAACACTATAGAAGTAACATTTTTCATCCAAACTTCATGAAATTTGGTCAAAACATTTGCTCTTATCTCAACCTGCGTTGGAAGCATGGCTGCCTGAGACATGTCTTTTTTAGCGCGGCTGTTTTCTGAGAAAACCAGAGCTATTGTCATAGCCAGCTCGTCGTCCGCCGTCCGCTGTAGGCGTCTTGCTAAAACCTTAACATTGGCCATAACTTTTTAAATATTGAAGATAACACCTTGATATTTGGCATGCATGTGTATCTCATGGAGCTGCACATTTTGAGTGGTAAAATTTCAACAAGGTGAACATCATCCTTCAAGGTCTAGGGTCCAAAAAACAAAGTCAAGGGGAGTAATAAGTTTTAAATGTACATAGTTATCTGACCTGCCCATGTTCAATAAATCAAAGCGGCGCAGTAGGCGGCATTTTGTTTCTGACAAACACATTCTGGTAAAAGGTCAAGGTCATCCTTTACAGTCTATGGTAAAAAAACAGATTTAAGGGAAGTAATAAGCTTTAAAAAGGGAGAAAATTATTCAATATTGAACATAGCCACATATTTGGCATGCATGTGTATCTCATGGAGCTGAACATTTTGAGTGGTGAATCTACAGTCACCGTATAGTGGATTTTAATTATTTGCTACTAAAAATAGAGATTTGTTGCAGACAATTATTTTCAAGAGAAGTAATTTATATAATTATAAATCTCATATTACCGTAAAAATCCAGTCATAAGTCTAGCCGGTCATAAGTCGGGGGGTAAAAAAAGATCTGAAAATCGGAGATTTTGAATATGTCCACGTCATTAGTCGAGTCGGAAATTGTCCGTCCCTGAATTTCATAAACAGACGCCATTTTAAATGTACGGGAAGTTTTTATTCTATACATAGACCATGACGTCATTATAACACTGGGCGGCGTAGACATAGCAGACACATGTATTATATACTTTGTTTAATATAATCAATACGATATATATTTAGGAAATCGAAAATAACATATAAATATATAGACAAGCAAAGCAAAAAGAACCACATAAAAACAAAGACAACAACAGAGGAAACCATAACGCATATACATGTACATCGTAATTTACACAACAACAACATATGAAACAAGATAAGAACGTATATACATTGTTATATACACGACACAATTAGTGGGTTGATAAATTGTACCACATTAAAATCCCTCAAAACTGGAGTCACTGTCGCTGTTGAAAAGTGCTGCCACCTGTTCATTGCTAAGGCTGTCTCCGTACACAAACGAATCGTCATCAGAAGTGTCCTCACAAACTGAAGTCTCGGATGTTCGACCGCTCATCAGGAGGTCCTCATACAGGGCATCATCCTCCGTCCCATCCATACTATTGGAGATTCCACATTTCAGGAAGGAGGTGATCACGGCACACGTTGTAGTAGCCTGCCACGCGGCCAACACCCACTCACACACTGTTGCCAGCCCTGGCCGCTTCAAATTTTCCGCTTTCGTCAGGTCACGTGGGCCGTCGACCGCATTGTCATACGCCTGGCGTTTGCGTTTTCCAGGCATTTTCACAAATCAAATGTGAATCAAATTAATAAATTATTATTATAAAGTTTGCACTAAAATGTCCACGATAGTAACAATCCACAAACTTATAATCCAATGACACAATGTGATCGCTGTAATCCAATCTTTGTACTTTAATCTGACTATCAAAACAATTGATAAGTGCCTCGATAAGACACGATTTTATAACAATGATTGACATAACCAATAGACTGGTAACTTTGCCTTTGTTCTATATAACAGTTTCAAAGGCGGAGCTATGCACGTGCTCAAACATAATTGGATGATTACCAGTGAATAACAAACTCGCGATTGGTTACACATGTCGCTTCACAAATTAAAGGAATCTTATTTTATCGGCAAGAAGGGTGATGCTTTATGGCTTCTTGACAGGAAGCGGCTTTCCTTTGATGACGTCAAACTGTCAATTCACACACGTTGCCAATTATCGCTCGACTTTAAAAATGACTTGATCTTTTGTTTACGCGTTAAATTATAAAAAAACACCTGCTAACATGAAAACTTTGGATTAAATTATGAAAATAAAAACAATGGAAATGTTGCAAACTGGTTATATTAATTGGTAAGTATCAGTTAAAAGACGACATTTTGTGTGTTGTATTTCAACAAGTTTTCTACACAACAACAACAACAACGTTAACCATTACCATGAGGATTGATCTTGTTAGAATGTCATCATTTTTTTTCATGGATGACCTCATAAGTCGAGGCTGTAAATTTAATCAAATTTTTAAGGAAAAAAAACTTGACTAATGACTGGATTTTTACGGTATATATTTCCTTACCAAGAATTGAAGTTCTTTTCACAGTTACTGTACAGATTTATTATTTTGATTATTTATAACCCAAATGATTGATTTTTCAAAGTTTTTTTATTAAATGATATAATTATAATTTCTTTGATGTTCATTACATACCTGTAGACTTATGTCCATAGATACATGATCAACTCTGGTTATGATCTCTTTTAAACCACAGGCTTTGGTTGTCAGTGATGTCTGACATGGTCATAATTGACTGTGAGACCCTCCCCCCCTCCCCGGGTTGGATTGGACAAAATTCTAGGGAAGTAATAACCTTTAAAGGGAGATGATTTATATACCTGCCAAATGATAAATAGAAATTTTATTTCAATTCTGTGCAGTAGGGGGCATTGTGTTTCTGACAAACACACCTCTTGTTGGGTCACTAGGTGAAAGGTCAAGGTCACTGTGACCTTAAAAAAAATAAAATCTGACAAGCTTTCGCAGCTGAGCGTGGCACCCGTTATGCGGTGCTCTTGTTTAATGCCCCGGTAGGGTGGCATAAAGCAGTTGAACTGTCCGTCAGTCTGTCCGTAAGTCCGAAATCTTTAACATTGACCATAACTTTTGCAATATTGAAGATAGCAACTTGATATTTGGCATGCATGTGTATCTCGTGAAGCTGCACATTTTGAGTGGTGAAAGGTCAAGGTCATCATTAAAGGGCAAAAGTCAAAAAATACAATCCAAGGGAAGTAATAAGCTTTAAAAGGGAGATAATTTCTAAACATGCCAAATGATATATTAAAATTTTATTTTAAAGCGGTGAAAAAGGGGGCATTGTGTTTCTGACAAACACATCTCTTGTTTATTTGCTATAATGAAACTCTGTAAACGCTCTACTAGTCAAATTTGTGCCTAATCTTCATAAAATTTGCTCAGACCATTTGTTCAAATGATATCTCAACCAAGTTAAAAAATGGTTCAGGTTCACTGGAAAACATGGCCTCTTAGGGGCGGGGCAGTTTTCCTTATATGGCTATATTGAACCTTGTGAACAGTTTCAAGGTCACATTTTTTTCCCATCTTTATCAAACTTGCTCAGAACATTTGTCCTAATAATACATAGAGTTTTAAAATGTTTTTGTTCTATTGAGAAACATGGTGACAATAGGATGTGGCAGTTTTCCTGTTATGGATATTGGTAATCCATGTGAACACTTTAGAAGTCACATGTTTTTCCCCAATCAGCATAAAACATTATCAAAAAATGTGTTGTGATTATATCTTAGGCACTTTTAAAAATGGTTCCAGGTAAAAGGCAACTTCAGAAGATGCATTCTTTACTATCTATAATGCCCTCTGGCGGGGTGCAGAAACTTGGCAAAAGGAGGGCTTGAATGGGAGAAATCGTGTATTAACAAAGCAATTCATGTGCCGTTCAAGCCCTGTTATGTGTTTTTCATATCCATAATCTGGTCCACGCGCAGTTACTTCCCTTCTCCAGCCTTTGACGACTTTCCTAGCATAAATGGGGAACTGAATAAGCACCAGTTTCCTCATGCATGCAGGGATAATGGCAATGACTATTTCAATCCACTTTTCAAAGTATACCATCTGCACTCTCTTAACAACAGCTTTATTTTATTGGCAACATCAATGAATTTTTTTTTTTCTTTTTAACCCTTGTTCTGAGAATTTTGGTCTTAATGAATGTGCGTAAAGTGTCATCCCAGTACAGGCTAATCAGGGACGACACTTTCTGCCTCAACTTGATTTTCGGTAAGGAGGGACTTCCTTGAAACCAAAAATACCATAAAAGCGGAAAGTGTTGTCTCTTATTAGCCTGTGTGGACTGCACAGGCTAATCTGGGACGACACTTTACGCACATGCATTATGCCCTGTTTTCCTAGAATGAGGCTCATATAATTATAGAAATTGTGTAATCATTTCTACATTATGAATACTACTATATTGTTGTGTCTATTTATAGTCAGAAGCAGCAGGCAAAGATGGCTGCACATTGTCGCAACATATTTGGTGACATGCTGCTGATAGACCCACTGGACGGATTTCCGGTGAGTGTTGCTTTGAATAACAGATGTTCACCTTTCAGTAGATGTCTCATATTATAAACATGCAACCAAGTCTGTGGGGGTAAACTGGAATTGTGCGGTGTTACCTCTTCAGGGGCCACATTTATCATCTTATCTTGATTAACATTGGTGAACGTTATCCCTATGAAATCTTTAGTTTAAATGTGGCCACTTGTGTCAAAGAAATAGGTCACCATGTCAAATTTTAGTAAAACCATTAACGGCTCTAGAAGCCGCATTTGGGACTTGGTTTTGATGAAACATTTTCAGATTGTTGACAATCTTGATAATATCAATGTCATGGTTTAATCTGGGTCAAGTAGGGTTATAAACTAGGTCACCAGGTCACGTCTTTAATATTAGGTGTATCTTGAACTGAGATGGGGTCTTTAATGGCCATCGTGGCCCTCTTGTTTATCAGAAAAGAATGGGGAAAAAGAAGTAAGCTATCTGTACCTGACATGTAATGTTGTCTCATGTTTCAGCTCGAGCCCAATTTCCCACTCCCGAGTCCAGAACTTTTGAAAAGGAAAATTATTGTTAAAAACAGGAAAAAACATTACCACAAAAGTAAGTGATTTCTTTTTATGCCCCCCTTCGAAGAAGAGGGGGTATATTGTTTTGCACATGTCGGTCCGTCCACCAGATGGTTTCCGGATGATAACTCAAGAACGCTTAGGACTAGGATCATGAAACTTCATAGGTACATTGATCATGACTGGCAGATGACCCCTATCGATTTTCAGGTCACTAGATCAAAGGTCAAGGTCACAGTGACTCGAAACCGTAAAATGGTTTCCGAATGATAACTCAAAAATGCTTACGCCTAGGATCATGAAACTTCATAGGAACATTGATCATGACTGGCAGATGACCCCTATTGATTTTCAGATCACTAGGTCAAAGGTCAAGGTCACAGCGACTTGAAATAGTAAAATGGTTTCCGGATGATAACTCAAGAATTCTTACACGTAGGACCATGAAACTTCATAGGTACATTGATCATGAATGGCAGATGACCCGATTGAGCGATTTTCAGGTCACTAGGTCAAAGGTCAAGGTCACAGTGACTCAAACATTAAAATGGTTTCCTGATGATAGCTCAAGAATAATTAGGCCTAGGATCATAAAATTTCATAGGTACATTGATCATGACAGGCAGATGACCCCTATTGATGTTCAGGTCACTAGGTCAAAGGTCAAGGTCACAGTGACAAAAAACATATTCACACAATGGCTGCCACTACAACTGACAGCCCATATGGGGGGCATGCATGTTTTACAAACAGCCCTTGTTACACTTTAAATAAACGATAAGTCTTGTTGCAAGATGTGTTGTGGATCTTTTGTGAACTGTTAATTGTCCTAATATTAAGTGCATTTTTTTTCATAAAATTGTAAATACTCATTTATAGTATAAATGTTCAAAATTAGTTCAATATACATGCTTATACATATTGAATTTACTGTGACGAATTTAGTGTGAACTTATCAAAGTTATTGGTGACTTTGTGTTTATGCAAAAAAGATATACTGAATACATTAATAAATCTTCAAATCACCATCAATAATATCTTAGTTTGGTTTAAACCAATTTATTTTAGCTGGATGTTGCATAGAAAACCCTAGGCTTATTGTGACACTATTTTACTGGGTAGAAACAGTATTTGATTTTGTTGGAGAACTCCTATTGAACTCTCCCAGAGTGGGAGTAAAACCTGATTATTAGACGAACACCATATTTACTATGCATAGCAATAAATAGTTTTATGCTAAAGTATATATTTGTAAAACTAATTAAATTAGATCAACTGTTATGATCATTTAGAACAAATTCCTGCGGAGCAAACAAAAACCCCAACAACAAATCCACGAACGAGTCGCAAGCAAGTGAGCGTGGATAACTCTGGCGGGGAGGAAATGTCCACATCCCTGACTGGCACGCTGCCACCTGCTGTGGAAGAAGTACCGCCGACGCCGACGGCAACTGAAAAGCCTCCCGATGGGAACGTTGAGGATCAGGGTGAGCTGGAAGAGAGTGACTCGTCTGAGAGTGATGATGACGACGAGGTACCGGGATTGACAGAAGAACGAGTGAGTGATGTGCTGTTTTTGTTTCGTATCTGCTGTCCTGTATCTTTCTGCATGTTTCTTTACATTTATTGTTTCAAAGTTCTTATGAAAGAAATTGAAAACAGGTAGCCTAAATATAACTTAATTTGAACTGAATACTTTAATGTTATATATCTCTTTATCAGGGCCACGGTGCTAGTGGTCCTGTTGTTCAAACAAATGGTCAATAAGATGAACTAGGAAAATATACAAAGATAAAGCTCTAGTTATGAATGCAACTGGATGTGTGGATACTGTGTATATTATGAATGAAGCATGGAATATACATACACACATTGTGTTGTTGAACCAGAAAACCCATAATTGGTATTGCATTGTTAGTAATTGTAGTGAATGCATGGGCAAAAATAATGTGTTTGCAGTCACTTTTTATGATTTCATACACAAACGTCTGACAGGGCTTTGATATATTTAATAGCAAACATTCTAACTTTGAAAATTGTCCCAAGTCGTTTTGAGTTATTATGCTTTATTGAAAATTAAGTTAAAAGATTTATATGAAAACTTAATCTTAAATATATTTGTGAGCAGCTTTTGATATATTTATTATATTAATACATTCTTACATAAGAACTTTTGATAACAACAAAAACATTATCTTGTGATAAGCTTGTGGTTGTGCCACCTGTCAGTGCTTGAATGTGCGCTTTTCTCTGCCAGCAGCATGGTTGCTATAGTGATGTAGGGACATGAATACAGACATGTTCTATCTGTTCTGGTCTCTTATCAACCGCCCGGGCATTGGATGACCGCCTGGCCATCGCCACAGCCTGAATGGGCTCAAACATGTCTCCCTTGTGACCAGTAAAACAATAGGATTGGAATACTTGTATTCTCATTGATTTCAGTCTCCCTAATGAGAATGTAAAATTCATTTGATGCTCTGGGCTGGTGATAAAAAACTAGTGAAGAAAATCTTAATGTAAATTGCAGGTTTTTTACTCTAGTTAGGTAAAAAAATGTCATCAAATTCTCCAAGCTAAATTTAATATTTCTGTTAACAAAAAGTAAACTTTCTCAAACAGTCGAGAGTTAAAAATATCATGAATATAAGGAAACTCAGCCACAATCTATGAAAAGAGGTCTTAATGCATTTGCGTAAAGTGTTGTCACAAATAAGCATGCGCACTTCACACAGACTTATCACAGACAACACTTTCCGCTTTTTAAAGGAAGCCTCTAATAAACAAAAAGCTACTCAGGGTAGAAAGTTTTGTCCCTGAATAGCTTTGCAGACTGCATGGGGTAATCTTGGATGACACTTTAGCACATGCATTTAACCCTTTGCATGCTGGGAAATTTGTCTTCTGCTAAAATGTCATCTGCAGAATTTCTAAAATAAGCATTTTCTTCAATTTTTTTCAAAGAATACTATCAAAATAGCAAACAGTTTGGATCCTGATGAGACGCCACATTCTGTGGCGTCTCATCTGGATCCAAGCTGTTTGCAAAGGCCTTCAAAATTCGGTTCCAGTACTTAAAGAGTTAATCCATAATTACCTGAACAAGGCTCAAATTTCAGTTATCAACATTACTGGTCCCAAGACGTGTTATGTTTGAGCGTCACAGCCACTTGCATGCAAACATGGCTGCAGTCTGTATGGTCCATTTTGCATTTGTTTGTGTCCATTGCTGAATGAACATGTCTCACTTTAGTCCAAAATATTTCACATATATGTTAAATATGTTACCAAATTAATTTCCTTTTTGTATAGAAAACAAGTCACAAGTCAGAAATTAAATGGATACAAGCAAAAATTAAAAGGTTTTTGAAGCCTTTTTTTATTACATTCTCACAAAAAACATATTTAAGACTCTTGTCAATTTAAGTCTGTTTTTATTATGTTTAATTACAGATGTGCAATGTAAATTAAGATAAGGTATTAAAATTATCATATATGATTAGCAAGAAATTAATTGCTTTTATTATACCCCCACAAACAAAGTTTAAGTGGGTATATAGGAGTGAGCTTGTCTGGCGGTCGGTCTGTTGGTCGGTCGGTCTGTATTAAGTGTCCGCTCTCTAATTCAAGTCGTTTTCATCCAATCTTTACCAAACTTGGTCAGATGTTTTATCTAGATGATGTCTAGGTCAAGTTCGAATATGGGTCATGCCGGGTCAAAAACTAGGTCACGGGGTCACCTAGTGCGTTTTAAACATTGAGCATGGCGTCCGCCCTCTAATTCAAGTAGTTTTCATCCAAGCTTCACCAAACTTGGTCAGAAGTTGTTTCCAGATGATGTCTAGGCCAAGTTCGAACATGGGTCATGGTATGTCAAAAACTAGGTCACGGGGTTACTTAGTGCGCTTTAAACATTGAGCATGGTGTCTGCTGTCTAATTCAAGTAGTTTTCATCCGATCTTCACCAAACTTGGTCAGTAGTTGTATCTAGATGATGTCTAAGTCAAGTTAGAATATGGATCATGCTCCGTCAAAAACTAGGTCACGAGTTCACTTAGTGCATTTTAAACATTAGGCATGGTGTCCGCTGTTTTTTTGTGAAGACAAAATGCTTAATATTTAGTGTCCATGTGGCATGTGGGGGTATTCGTCACTTCTGTGACAAAGCTCTAGTTTCCTTTAAACCTCATTCTAAGTGAAGTTGCTTTATTCTTATATTTTTAAGATTAAGTGTTAAACTGTGGTGTCTGCTTAACATTTCTCTATCACTAAGGTACAATATGTTTCACTCTCCACCCTTGATACATGATGAAAGCTTTCACAATTTGGATGAATTCAAGAGATTAAGATTTTCTTAAAAAAGTGAGAAATCATCAATGTTCTTCAAAAACCGCATATCTACTGGATGTGATATCCAATCAGAGGGGATAGTTATGGTCTGTGAGGAAGCCCTGCAAGCCATAGGTTAAAAAAATGTAACAGGGAAAATTGTGTTTAGTTTATTAGTCCCCTATCGGTGAAACTGCAGAGGGACTTATGGTTTGCGCTCTGTGTGTCTGTCAGTCTGTCGCACTTTTCTTGATCCTGAGATAACTTAAAAAGTTCTTCATATTTTTTCATGAAACTTGAAAAATGGACCGAGGCAATATGGGGATTATGCACGTCATTTCATTTTGTTCCTATGTCAAGAATTCTGGTTGCTATGGCAACAAATAGACTACAAATATTGCTGAAAATGGTGGATCCTGGGATAACTTTTGAAGTTCTTCATATTTTTTCATGAAACTTAAAATATGGATAGATGGCAGTATGGAGATAATGCATGTCATTTCATTTTGTTCCTACGTCAAGAATTCAGGTTGCTATGGCAACAAATAAATTACCAATATTGCTGAAAATTAAATAAAAATACCGGTAGGGGACTTTTATTACTTGGCAAAAGTCTTGTTTAAAAGAATGTACACGAGGGTGTCATATAAAACCTACTGGTCATGTAAAGCATCAGTTTATTTGACAGCCGGAGTTTCCTTCTATACAATCATTAAGTGGAAGTATACATTCAATTATGACAACTTGTATATAAAAATAAACAATACAATTTTAGAAAAAAAAATGAAGTAAACTTCTCCAAAAATCATAATAACATAAAAAGCGAATATACACTTAACGCTGTTTTTGAAGGACATTGACAAAATGTTCATCAGTCTTCTTTGACAACATCCCGTTGCCTGTTGTATGTTTGAAGTTTAATTGTTTGTTTTTCAGTTGAAACAAGAAAAGGTAAACTTCAACAATGTTTTAACCCATTTTTATTGACACTAGCAAATTAAAAGTTTATACCTTTTCTCATACTACATTTTCATGAAATCATTTCTCTTTCTTGGCGTTTAGCTCTTTCAGTGCTGGAATCGAATTTTGAAGGCCATTGCAAACAGTTTGGATCCAGATGAGACGCCACAGAACGTGGCGTCTCATCAGGATCCAAACTGTTTGCTATTCTTATAGTATTCTTTGAAAAAAATCGAATAAAATGCTAATTTTAGAAATTCAGCAGACGACATTTTAGCAGACAACAAATTTCCCAGCATGCAAAGGGTTAGGCAAACATGACTTTTTAGTGTGGCTTGCTTTCACTATCTCAACATTGCACTATGACACTGTGTTTGGAGCAACTAACAAGGCTTGTGATTATTATTCTGCAATAAATATTTATACATCTGTTTTTCAACTCACCTGAGCACAACATGCTAATGGTGAGCTGTTGTGATTGCATTTTGTCCATTGTCCATCGTCAACAATTACCTTGTTAACACTCTAGAGGCCACATTTATTTCCAATCTTCATTTAACTTAGTCAAAACACATGTCCCAATAACTTGGACAAGCTCTAGAAGTCAATTTTGTTTGCACAATCTTCCTGAATCAGCTTAAACTTCTTCAGAATAGTCTCGTTCAATCGGGTCTCAGATGAGCGTTTTAGGGTGCATGGCCCTCTTGTTGTTTTTGCTTACTGAGGAAAGATTTTATGCTTCCCAAAATGGGAGGGATGAAAAAGTTGCTGCTATGTCATTCCATCCGAATTCTAATATTGATGGATTTGAGTAGACATAATGAATTTCCCTGATAGTTGTTTTTAGCTCACCTGAGCTGTGCTCATGGTGAGCTTTTGTGATCGCCTTTTGTCCGTCGTACGGCGTGCGGCGCCAACATTTGCCTTGTGAACATTCCAGAGGCCACATTTATTGTCCGATCTTCATGAAACATTGTCGGAACATTTGTCCCATTGATACCTCGACTGAGTTCGAAATTGGATCATGCTGGGTCAAAAACTAGGTCACTAGGTAAAAAAAGAAAAAAACGTGTGAACACTGTCATAAAATGTGGTGTACATAAAGACAGTAGTTTGCATGCAATTTAATAAACCTATGTCATAAAATAACTGTACATGTACTAATGCACTGTAGAGCCTTATCTTTGATCTTTACTGATAAGCCAAGTTTACCCACTGTGTTTTGGTGTATTTAGCAGACTAGTGTGCTATGAAACTGTTTCCATGGCAACCTTGTTATTTGGCATTTTCTAAATTAGAAAGACTCTTTTGATTGAAATAACTTTTGAAAATTCTTCTTATTTTTATGCTCCCTGTAGGGTGGCATATAGCAGTTGAACTGTCAGTCAGTATGTCAGTATGTGTGTATGTCAGTCTGTCCGTCCGAAAAAAAACCTTAACGTTGGCCATAACTTTTGCATTATTGAAGATAGAAACTTGATATTTGGCATGCGTGTGTACCTCATGGAGCTGAACATTTTGAGTGGTGAAAGGTGAAGGTCAAGGTCATCCTTCAAGGTCAAATGTCAAATACTGTAAAACCATTAAATTTTGTGTGGTACTAATTTTTGAGGATTTCGTTGGTCCACTGGACCAGGAATTCAAGAACCAACGATTATTTATACATTTTTAATCCGAAATCGGTCATTTGCGAATGTCATTTCTGACATTTTCTTTTGTTTTCAGTTATCCGAGAAATTTCTTTTTTTTGTAATATTTATTTCACTTCAGTAGGTCACATTACACTGTATCAGTTGTTTTTTTTATTCATCATCGTTAATATACCTTTTATTAATCATGGTAAATAAATATAATAAATAGCATTACCAATTGTGGAGAAAAACAAATTTCTTTTACGTGACGTCGTAAAATTAACAGTTTGCAGATTTATCACATATGTCAATATGTGCAAATTAGATTTAAAAGAGACATAACGGTTTTCACACATGTATTTTGGGGACCTTATTACGCAAGTGTTTCTACTAGGGGACCGATTGTGCTGAGAAGTGCAAATTTTGTCAAAACAACATCAATGGCAATAAGCTAGCAGGGACCTATAAGTGCGCCGCTTTATCGCTCTTATCGACAATTATCGGCAACACTTTCATGCTTCAGTGCACATTAACCACAAGTCTTGCTGTCAACACAGATTAGCAGTATATGTATATACGTTTACAGTATATGGCGTCTGTCTGTCCGACAATTTTAACATTGGCCATAACTTTTTCAAAATCGAAGATAGCAACTTGATATTTGGCATGCATGTGTATCTCATGAAGCTGCACATTTTGAGTGGTGAAAGTTCAAGGTCAAGGTCATCCTTCAAGGTCAAGGTCATCCTTTAAGGTCAATGTCATCCTTCAAGGTAAAAGGTAAACAAAATATAAAAAAAAATTCAAAGAGGCATTCTCATGAAGCTGCACATTTTGAGTGGTGAAAGTTCAAGGTCAAGGTCATCCTTCAAGGTCAAAGGTCAATTTTTTTTTTAATTTCAAAGCAGCGCAATAAGGGGGAATTGTGTTTCTGAGGAACACATCTCTTGTTTACATTTGAGTCACTGGAGTTTTCCACTCTACATAAATTGTGTCTTTAGATTAAGTTAGACTTATTTCATAAACAAAATTTTTGAAGCAAATTCTAGACTAACAGTAACTAATATTTATATCAGTTTTTTTGACAGATTGTGAACTTATTTTTACATTCATTAAGATATTTGCTGTATTCGTTCATTTTTAACGATGCATAGATTCTTTAGACTAAAGTTAGTTATTTTCATTAAAGCTGCTTTGGTTTTCACTTATAGATTAATTCTTTGAGTGTATTCAGGCGTATCTGACTGGACGCCTTTAGTAAATTGAATTACAACCAGTGAGTGTGTTAGAAATAAGCGTTCTTTAATTAGACTCGATAAATATTTCTATATTACTTAAGTGCTCACACAGTTACATAAATGTAACCGTCCCGTGACCGGTTCACTTGCGTAAGCGAACGAGACCGCACTACCACAGTTATTTATAGTAAAACATTGTGAATACTTTTAGTCACATTTTTAGTTAAATCTGAATGACACTTGCTGATCTTCACACATGGTGACAATCTTTATGAGCATAATATTTTTTGCTCATGGTGAATTTTTGTGATCACCTTTTGTCAATTGTCTGTCTTCCGTTGTGCGTCATGAGAATTTGCCTTGTTAACACTGTAGTGGCCACATTTATTGTTGGATCTTCATGAAACTTTTTCAGAAGATTCGTCCCAATAATATCTTGGACGAGTTCAAAAATGGTTCCAGTCTGTTAAAAAAACATTTCCGCCATGGGGCCATTTGTTGTTCATTCTTCATGAAACTTGGTAAGAACATTTGTTCTATTGCTATCTTGGGCTTCAAAGAACAGTTCATTTCTTTTTATCTCAGGTGAGCGACTTTGGGCCTTTCAGGCCCTCTTGTTTATTACTTGATGTCAATCTGGCCATTAAACCATTTGTGCCTAGTGGACTCTCCCATCCTTAATTGGATCAATTTATTTCCAAAATTAGGGTTGTCTAGTATATTTATGCCCCCCTTCGAAGAAGAGGGGGTATATTGCTTTGCTCATGTCGGTCAGTCGGTCGGTCGGTCGGTAGGTCGGTCGGTAGGTCGGTCGGTATGTCGGTCGGTATGTCGGTCCGTCCACCAGGTGGTTGTCGTATGATAACTCAAGAACGCATATGCCTAGGATCATGAAACTTCATAGGTAGACTGATCATGACTCGCAGATGACCCCTATAGATTTTGAGGTCACTAGGTCAAAGGTCAAGGTCACGGTGACCCGAAATAGTAAATTGGTTTCCGGATGATAACTCAAGAAAGCATACGCCTAGGATCATGAAACTTCATGGGTAGATTGATCATGACTTGCAGATGACCCCTATTGATTTTGAGGTCACTAGGTCAAAGGTCAAGGTCACTATGACCCGAAATAGTAAAATGGTTTCCGGATGATAACTCAAGAATGCATACGCCTAGGATCATGAAACTTCATGGGTAGATTGATCATGACTTGCAGATGACCCCTATTGATTTTGAGGTCACTAGGTCAAAGGTCAAGGTCACGGTGACCCGAAATAGTAAAATGGTTTCCGGATTATAACTCAAGAATGCATACGCCTAGGATCATGAAACTTCATGGGTAGATTGATCATGACTCGCAGATGACCCCTATTGATTTTGAGGTCACTAGGTAAAAGGTCAAGGTCACGGTGACCCGAAATAGTAAAATGGTTTCCGGTTGATAACTCAAGCACGCATACGCCTAGGATCATGAAACTTCATAGGTAGATTGATCAAGACTCGCAGATGACCCCTAATGATTTTGAGGTCACAAGGTCAAAGGTCAAGGTCACGGTGACCCGAAATAGTAAAATGATTTTCGGATGATAACTCAAGAACGCTTTTGCCTAGGATCATGACACTTCATAGGTACATTGATCGTGACTCGCAGATGACCCCTATTGATTTCAGGTCACTAGTTTATTCTGTTTTCACACTGTCCAGTAAAGAGACTTACAAATTGAATTTTTGACACATGTTCATTCATAATGATTTATAAGCCTTTGTTTCTGTGCCAGTAAATACTATGTTTATGGAAATGACGTGAGAACTCAACATTTAAAAAACCAATGTAATATGATATGTAATATTATATGGCAACAGGACAGTTGTGATTTGCTGGGTCAATTCTATTTAGCTTGACCATCCAAGCGGTTGATAGCTTTGACAAACTGGTGGTCTGAAACATTGAGAAAATGTCACGATTCACTGACAATAAATCAAACATGTAATTCTTGCTACGCAACTTGCATTTAATTTTGTCAATTCAAATTATACATAAAAATATAATTAATTTTTAATCTGCTTGTTAATTGAAAAACAGCAACACAGTTTGTATGTATAAAACAATGTTAATACATAAATAGGATCAAGCATATTAAAATATCAACTTAGATTTAGTTTCCTTTACTGTACAGGATTTGTAAAGTTAGGTTAATATTTGTGTATTGAACAAAAATAAGAAAGAAAAGTGTAAAGAAAAGTTAATTTGGGGATGTTCTATCCAAACCCTGAGAGTTCAGATTTCCTCAAATGCCAAGTAAAGATTGTAAATTTCAACCCACTTCTCTGGTTAGTTTTCAGAGGCACATTGATTAACTTTTGAGCTTAGAGTCTCATTTGTACATGCATTACTGTATTAACTCCAAATCAACTAGTACAAGTGGTAGGCCAGTATTACATGGACTGGTGTTCACTGTTTACACAGTTTTACAACCCCATCTGATACTGGTCAGTATCTTGGCAAGTGGCCAAAGTTGGGAGTGGAATTAATGGTCTATTACATAACTGACTTCTGTGTGTGGTAAACACATGATACTGGTCATGTGGTCAAGTTGCACTTGTATACATTTGCCCAATACACAACACTAGCCTTGGCTATTTTTAATCAGATTGCATTGCTATCTATGGTGGTCATTGACTAGGGGAGTTAACTGCTATAAATAACATGTTTCATTACCATTAATAAATAAAACATTACAAATTGTGTGCACGTTTCACATATTGTCAAATAAGTCAAAATGTGTGAAAGGAATCCAAAAAATCAAAGACTCAATCATATAATGGATATAATTGATTAGTATAGGTCCTGATTGGTTTTTGCACTATTAATTGGATACATTTCACAGGTCATTGACATACAGTGACAAAAAACATATTCACACAATGGCTGTTACTACAACGGAGAGCCCATATGGGGGGCATGCATGTTTTACAAACAGCCCTTGTTATTTATATACAGTACAGCCAAAGCAGAACAAACGTATTTCGTGATCCGCAGCGGCAAGGCGAAACAAGTCGATGCCGTGTCAGTCGTTGAAGCCGCGTCAGTATGCAGCGGCAAGTCGCATTTCGCCGCGAAACTTCGCATCTGTCCGCCTAGGCATGCCGCGATCCGCGACATGATGCCGAGTCGATGCGCATCATGAAATAAAAAATCTTTTTAAAATTATTAGTTACATGTAGTTAACAAATTTTGAAAGAACAATAATAATAATAATTAAAATCATAATAAATTTATTGTGCGCGGATTGTATTAGCATATACATGTAAGCATAGTTAATGTGTCTGGCCAATTAAGTTTGTTTCCCGCCCGTAGTGTATGTATTTCACACATAAACAAGGTCACGTAATTATGTTTTCGCACATACAAGTGGTCAAGGCTCCAGCATATGGTGGATTTATAAATTAATTGCATGTTGGTTTTGCTATTATATTTAAGCTGAGAAAATTAGCAGTTTGAAGCCACATCAATAATCAAGACGGTGACAACGTATTTGTTGTTTTGTTAATTATCAGCTTATTATAACTATTGTTTGAATATGCGTATATAAACAAGTTTTATTTTGTTCATATTATACAGTTAATATCGCTACTAATTACCCGCTAATCCCGTATATTCCAGTTTTAAAGCAAATGCTGGTAAATATTTACGATACACAAACATTCTCAATATTTCCTTAAGTATCAAATACATTTTGGCATTTGTTACTTTTTATAGAGATGATGAAATAACGTCTAATAGGGGCATTTTTTTCCCCACTGAACACGCGATTTACGCCTCACGTGATGTTCATGTATTTATACAACACAAAATACACCCAAACTTTCCAAACGACGTTCTACATGTGTGCATAATTTTCGCGCGCTTTTTATGAAACAAAGGATATTTTAGCACTGTTTATTTGACGCTAGAATTTGCCAAAGGTCGCGTTAGCATTAAAATTTGGAAGTGTGTTTCGGATTACAAATGATAATTTGATAATCGAACGAAACATTAACAGTTGCGCGTAATTAATTCTACGCTACACATACATGTAGGTGGATATCTTTTCACTCGATCCGCCGCGTATGTATGCGGCGTATTTACTCCGCGAAAGTACGCGAGGTTAATACAGACTCGGCGTTGTTGCGCGGTTCGATGCCGAGTGCTAGGCATTACGCCGCGTGGACACAAGATTTGGCCGCCGCGTACTAAAAATCTGGCTATGGCGTAGCCGCGGATTATGTTTGTGCTGCGTTGGCTGTACTGTATTTAGAATATTTCTTACAGATTTTCCTTTAAGCAAACAGCGCAGACCTGAAGCCGCATTATGCGGCGTCTCATCTGGGTCTATGCTGTTTGCCAAGGCCTTTTTTCTAGACGCTAGGCATAAATGGGTTAATATGCTACTTTTTGTTTTCACACAAGATCTCAGACCCAACTTTGATCAAACTTGATATGCAGCATCCCTACAGGGTAGACATATTAACCCATTTCAGGTCATTTCGGTACTTTGATTTTACAGTTAGTTATCGCCCCTTTGATTATAAATATGTGATTGTCTAATAGATTTTTGGTTTCTATGGGAGATAGCAACTTGATATTTGGCTTGTATATGTATCTCATGAAGCTGCACATTTTGAGTGGTCAAAGGTCAAGGTCATCCTTCAAGGTCAAAGTTCAAGAAAAACATTCAAGGGAAGGGATAAGCTTCAAAGGTAGATACTTATCTGTACCTGCCAAATGATAGAAAAAAATAAAATAAATCAAAGCGGCGCAGTAAGGGGCATATGTTTCTGACAAACACAGTCATCTCTTGTTGTATTCTTATTCCTGTTTGCGTCTATCAAAGACCCTGGCCTTAATTTTTTTTATTTTATAAAATATGTATTTATAAGGGACGAAACTTTTCCGCTTTTATGGAATATTTTTGTTTAAAGGAAGTTGCTTATAAAAAAAATCCAGTCTATATAGAAAGTATTGTCTCTAATTTGCACAGGCTAATCTGGGACATCACTTAAAGCACATGCATTAAACCCCATTTATAGCAAGACTCATTTGTGTTCACACAATTAACCTGTATATCAACAAATTGTATCATGGGGAAGCATTCATCAGATTCAGTGATAATCATGTTGCATAACTGGTGGTAACCTAATTGAATTTATTTTTATGCCCCCCCCCCCCCACCTCCACCCGCCACCCCGAAGGAGATCGCACTGTCCGTCTGTCTGTTACACTATGCATTTAGGTTTCGAAAAATGCTCATAACTTCTATGTCGCTTCAGATGTTACATTCATATTTGGTATGCATGTGTATATGAACAAGGCCTTTCAATATGCGCACAAATTTTGACCACTTTGACCTTGACCTTTAACATAGGGTCTGCGTTTAGGTTTAGAAAAATGCGTTTAGGTTTCGAAAAATGCTCATAACTTCTATCAAAGCGTTTGTCGGGGGCATATGTCATCCTATGGAGACAACTCTTTTTTCCTTTTAGTCTGGAGAAAATTATTTTTTGTATTCTTATTCCTGTTTGCGTCTATCAAAAACCCTGGCCTTAAATTTGTTTATTTTATAAAATATTTATTTATTCATCATCTTGAAAATTCCAAAATAGGATTCCAATCAGGGACAACACTTTCCGCTTTTATGGAATATTTTTGTTTAAAGGAAGTCCCTTATAATAAAAAATCCAGTCTATGTAGAAAGTATTGTCCCTGATTTGCACAGGCTAATCTGGGACATCACTTAAAGCACATGCATTAAACCCCATTTATAGCAAGACTCATTTGTGTTCACACAATTAACCTGTATATCGAGAAAGTGTATGATGGGGAAGCATTCTTCAGATTCAGTGATAATCATGTTGTATAACTGGTATCCTAATTGAAATCATTTTGTATTTTTATTTTGCAAAATAGTTTTTAAATTGTTTTTTTGTTTGCGTATTACATAAGTTTTTTTTTAAATATAGCTTAACATGTTTTTTGTTGTAATATAGTTTTATGTTCAGGTTATATATTATGAACATTTATATTCCTCCACGGATCTGATTTCAAGATTTTAGATGATTGTAAAATTGTTGTTTGAGTTTTCTTAAATGCAAAATATCTGATTAATTAACACACAGAATGTTTCGTGTGCATTAAAATACTCTTAAATTATTTGATTGATTTCCTGTCTTTTTTCAGCCTTCTTCTTTAAAAACAAACTCATTTGTTATATTTATACTTTATTTTCTACTCTTGATAATGTAAAATAACAGTGACAGCACACTCTATATATCTACAAGGACATAGATGGGACTTGTGCATGTTGTTTTTTTCTTTCTTTCCTAACACAAAGTAACTTGTAAAACATAATGTAGTAAATTGTTTCAATCTGTTGATAAGTTATGGGAATACCTTAATTCACGGAATGACTTTCTTGGTCACAGTGATATCATCCAAAATTGTAAGCATCCCTGTATCAGCAGTGCATTAAACAAGATGTATTTGCATTATCTAGGTGTGTTGTTACCGCAATGTGGTATAATGTTCTTAGGAGTAAGCATTGGCAGGCCCTCAAGTTATTTGTCTCAAGAAACTAAGATTTCAAGAACAACAGTCATACCAACATGCACAAATGCACATCTGTGCCATCCAAAAACTCCTATCCATGTGTTTGTATAAAGTTCATGTTTACATTTGCGCTAAATATACTATCGGATGTTGACATTTAGCACATGGAAAGGACTCCCTAATGTTCCATCCAATGTTGACATTCAACACGTGGTTACCAATCTCTAATGTTCCATCCAATGTTGACATTCAGCACATGGTTACCAATCTCTAATGTTCCATCCAATGTTGAAATTCAGCACATGGTTACCAATCTCTAATGTTCCATCCAATGTTGACATATAGCACATGGTTAGCACTCCCTATTGTTCCATCCAATTTTGTCATTAAGTACATGGTTTGCTCTCTACATGTTCCAGCCCGTGTTGACATTTAGCACATGGTTAGTAAACTCTAATGTTCCTTCCAATGTTCACATTTAGCATATGGTTACCAATTTCTAATGTTAAATCCAATGTTGACATTTAGTACATGGTTACCAATCTCTAATGTTCCATCAAATGTTGACATTGAGGACATGGTTACCAATCTCTAATGTTCATTCCAATGTTCACATTTAGCACATGGTTACCAATTTCTAATGTTAAATCCAATGTTGACATTTAGTACATGGTTACCAATCTCTAATGTTCCATCAAATGTTGACATTGAGGACATGGTTACCAATCTCTAATGTTCATTCCAATGTTCACATTTAGCACATGGTTAGCACTCCCTATAATGTTCTATCCAATCTTCACATTAGCACATGGTTAGCATTCCCTAATGTTCCTTCCAATATTGACATTTAGCACACGGTTTGCACTCTTAATGTTCCATCCAATTTTGACATTCAGTACATGGTAGGCAATCTCTAATGTTCCATCCATTGTTGACATTTAGCTGATGGTTAGCGTTATCTAATATTCAATCCAATGTTGACATTAAGCACATGGTTACCTATCTCAAATATTCCATCCAATGTTTACATTCAGCACATGGTTAGCATTCCCTTATGTTCCAGCCCATGTTGACATTCAGCACATGGTTAGCATTCCTTTATGTTCCAGCTCATGTTGACATTCAGCAAATGGTTATCATTCCCTTATGTTCAAGCATATGTTGACATTCAGCACATTATTAGCATTCCATAATTTTCCAGCCCATGTTGACATTCAACACATGGTTAGCATTCCCTTATGTTAGAGCCAATGTTGACATTCAGCACATCGTTAGCATTTCCTTATGTTCCAGTCAATATTGACAATTCCACACATGGTTAGCATTCCCTTATGCTCCAGTCAATGTTGACATTCAGCAAATGGTTAGCATCCCCTTATGGTCCAGCCCATGTTGACATTCAGCACATGGTTAGCTTTCCGTTTTGTTCCAGTCAATGTTGACATTCAGCTTATGGTTAGCATTCCCTTATGTTCCAGTCAATGTTGACATTCAGCACATGGTTAGCATTCCCTTTATGTTGCAGCCCATGTTTATATTCAGCACATGGTTATTACTTTCTAATGTTCCATCACATGTTGACTTTTAACACATTCATAGGGCTCTCTCTTTCTCTCTGCTTTCAAAGTTCTTCTAAGAAAGAAATTAGAAGCAACAGTTTACATATCACTTGTGATCTCAAAAATTTGCTAACTCTCTTCATTTTATAGATTCTGCTCCCTGAGATTTCACTTGAAAAAAACCTTTAATGGTTTTTACAGATATAATCTGATTGTTTCCCACTCAAATTTTTTATTTTTCTGTAAGATTATATTGTGTTTATTAAAAAGCATCGTAGATTCGGCACAATATTAGAAAAAAACTATGTAATTTCATTAAAATTACTGTAAAAACTATTTATTCTAGTGGTTGATTTTCTTTTTATTTCAGATGCCTTCTTAAATGCATGTATGATTCTCTGCAAAGATCTTGATTGTCTTATTGCATAGTGGAAGCCTTCTTGCAATAATGCTAGGTGATGTACTACTTTGCTATCTCTTAGACTTACTTCAAGTTACTTGTGAAGTCTGTCAATAAAACCCAGGACTACGTATGGAGTCAGTGGGTAAGACATAGGCATACTTATGTGTAGGACATACCTCAACTCATCAGGGTAGACCTTAGGCCTATGTGTGAAGTTTGTGGGTAAGACCTAGGTTTACTTGTGCAGTCTGTTGGTTAGCACCTTCCATATGGTTTATCATTCAATCAATCTGCTTGCAGGGTACGGCTGGTTCAGAAGCTGAGGCCGGCAGTGAGATGTCGGCACTTGTGAACTATGTGCAGCCAGTCCATTTTCACTCCTTTGAGGTTTCAGACAGTAAGTATACAGCTCCTAGAAGTAGTCATTAAATGATCTTTGATCTGAGAAAATTGGGCTAAATGCATGTATGTAAAGTGTGGTCCCAGATTTGCCTGTGCAGACCGCACTGGCAAATATGGAATATAACTCTCCACCTAAACTGGATTTTTGTTTTGAGCAGACTTAAAACAAAAAAATCCATAAAAGTGTAAAGTGTGGTCCTGATTAGCTGTGTGGACTGCACAGTTTAATCTGGGACGACACTTGACACACATGCATTAAGCCTAGTTTTCTGAATGAGACTCATATTGTTTCAATTGCTGATATTTTCTTATTCCCTTTTCATCACATATTAATAAATAATCATTGTGTAAGCGTTGGTTATTGCGGTAATAACCAACACTTTGGAGTTCCAATGCGTAGTAATTGATAACAAGCATCGAAACGACGAACTTTTGGTTATTACCGCAATAACCAACGCTTACATGTTAATTATTTCGATTCTAACACGATTTCATTAATAAGTTATCCGCAATTTAAAGGTTATAAATGAGAATTATATTAACCAAACGTCCTCCACTTTGCCGCAAATATGACTTCACCACAACAATGAAAATCAAATGACATGGTCTTTATTCATAAACAGTGTGCGGACAATCAAAGTTATGTCATACTTATCTCTACACATAAACAAATATTTTGCTTATTGATTCAAATAAAAAAGAAATAACCATAACACAAATACATTAAATAAACGAAGCATGACATTTTAGTACTATTTTGGTTGAAGTGAACTGCAGTACGCGGAGATTTATTTCTTTTCCGAATTGCGCGTTAGCGCCCGTGAATTTTTCTGAACTAATTCTTGGAATTTCCAGAACTATTTTCAAAACATTTGTCTTTGCCCTTGGTTTGTTGCAGAATAACAAACGGAAGTTTTCCTTCTTTGTATAGAGAAAGCAAGTCACGTGCCGTGTTAGAATTACTACTTACAACTTGATTACTGAAACCAGTTTTACACTTGTACATTGCTTGTGAACTCTTATGCCTATTTAAGGAAATGAATGCCTGTAGCTTTCAGGAAAAAAACTTTCATTATGATATTGTGCTATGTCGTTCAAATCCAAAATCCAAATAAGCATTGTTGTAGATTATTCATGTAGTTTAAAATCATAATACACCATATATTTCCATAGCGGAAAGGAAAGGGGGTTGGGGTATATTATCAACAAGTAATGTAATTTTCATATATTAACATTCTGCCTTATTAAAACCTTATGACCTAACTTGTGTAACTTATTTTTGCACATATACAATAATAAGTGTTTTACATGTATTTTCTCAGAATGTGTTAAACTAGGTCAGGGTGGAGCCAAGACCTAAATCTAGACCTAAATTAGGTCGAAAATGAGGCAGGAGTGGGTTGCAGATAATTGATAATCTATGGGATTAGCTTACAGTGTTTTTTTTTGTTTTGGAAATAAATGCCTTTTTATGTTTTGCTTGCCATTATCTCAAATGCTTTGCTTGTTTTTTTCTTTCAGAAAAAGGAAGAGCATATGAGATATCTTCATTTGTTGAAACCCAAGCTACAAATCTTTTGAAAGAATACCCTGTGGAGTTTGTCAAGTATCCTTAAATCTTTCAGTGCTGGAACTGAATTTTGAAGGCCTTTGCAAACAGTTTGATTCCAGATGAGACACCACAAAACGTGGCGTCTCATCAGGATCCAAACTGTTTGCTATTCAATTGTATTCTTTGAAAAAAATCAAAGAAAATGCTTATTTTAGAAATTCGGCACACAACATTGTAGCAGACGACAAATTTCCCAGCATGCAAAGGGTAAAATCACGTTGAAACATTTTAGATATTGGTTGTAAAGATTTACAAGGTTTTACAAATTAGTTTAAACACTTCCTCAGTTATAGTAAATGTTTGTTATTTAATTTGGTGTGATTTCTAATAATTTTAAATTGCTTTATATAGTTTGTAAACAAATGAACATTCAGTGTGATTATGACGCACAAACTTAAATTTAAATACCCCGTTTCCAAACAGTATGGGATTTATAGGAATGCCCTTTGTCACTCTGTCTGACAGTCAGTTTGTCTATAACATCTTAGTGTCCACTTCCTATCTCCTATATCCTTGGACTTGACGGATTTTCATGAAACTTACCCTTGTTTAAAATGTTTAGGGCATTTAGTTGAAGGTTGCACTTCCAGGTCAAAGGTTTTAGCCTCCATTTTTGAGTTTGCTCCATATCTCTTTTACCCTTTGAATGAAGGATTGTCCTGACGCTTGGCTAACATGTTGAGGTAATTGAGAAAATGTGCAGAAAGCATGAGTCAGTCATGCCTGCTTAATTTAAAGGTCATTCTTCAATGTCAAAAGTGTTAGCTTTGATTTGTATGTCCTTTTCATGTCACCTATATCCATTTAAGGATTTTCATTAAACTTGGCTACAATCTAGGTCATTGAGACAATGTGCAGAAGGCATGAGTCAGTCATGTCTGCTCAAGGTCAAGGTTATACTAAAGGTCAAAAGTTTATTATCATGTGCAGTCCATTTCTTGTTTACCCATTGAAGTGTTTTCATTACAGTTTGCTAAAATATTAGGTTATTGAAATGGTGAGTAGAAGACATAGTCAATCACCCTGGCTCAAGATCATGGTCTCAACTTCAATGTCAAAAGTTTTAGCCTTATTTGTAGTCAAGCACTTATTGCCTTTGCAGACTTGAGGATTTTGATTAAGTTTTGCCACAAAGTTTAAGTTATTAAGATGACATGCAGATGGCATATGGCAATTTCATTGGCTCAAATTCAAGGTCACCATTTGAAGGACTTAAACAGTCTTGGGTGGGGATATAGCAGTATCTTGGACGGCCATGTGTATGTTGAAATAGGTAGGATTGTTTTAACAAAATCTCATCTGAGTTACATTTTTTGTGCATTTAAAATACTGTTTGTTTACATCGGACCCTTAGTTTGATATTTGCTGATATGTTTGATAAATAAACAGGTGTCACTTACTGATCCCTCACAAATATGTGACAGTATAAAGTTTTATTAAAATCTTTACTTAAATCACCAGTTTTAATATTATCAAACCTGTCACTTATCAGACTAAAATATCATATTCCAAAATATTTCATTGACTCAGTTTGTTGTCCATCTACATCACTTTATCATTAGATGCTTGTTAGTTTTTATACAGTGTTTCATAGATGTTAGTAGATCAATATTTAGCTTCTCATTTAGATACTGCTTGTATCGCAGGCTCGTACGAAGCTCACAAACATTATTGCCACTGATGATGTAGGTGAAGGTGGAGTCTCCACTCCTTTTTGCCTATGCGCCTGTAGTGAGCTTTTGCTTCTAAAGTAGATCATCTCAAGAAGAGTGCTTTTTTTCTATTTTGACTTGCTTTTTCATGGTTAAATTTATAAAACTCCGTACTAGTTAGAATGAGTAGCTACCAACCTCTGTATACACCCTAGTCATGTGACCATAATACTTTGACCTTTATTCTTATGTGTCAGGCATTGTGTGAACTTGCCACGCATTGTGGGAACTTCAGAACTACTTTCACTTTGATTTGCCTGTTGATGTTAATTATACTTGAGTATTTTTTTTTTAAATCAATTTTTTATTTTAATTCATGAAGTTAAGTACTGAAAGATTATGCAATTATAAATACTGGTGTAACTTCTGTAATAAGACAACAGTCTTAATCTTGTATTATGCTTTACAGAGGAAGCTCGACTATTATATATGAAATATATATAGTAGAGCTATCCTACTCACGTCAGCGTCTGCGTCTTCGTCTGCGTCTGCGTTCGCGTGCAAATGTTAAAGTTTTCGTACTTCCCCAAATATTTTCTTTGTCCCTTTTTGACATATTGCTTTCATATTTTGCATACTAGTTTACCAACATGACCCCAACCTATAAACAAGAGCAGACAACTCTATCAAGCATTTTGTCATAATTATGGCCCCTTTTCCACTTAGAATATGCAGCAAATGTTAAAGTTTTCGTACTACCTCATTTATTTTCATTGTCCCTTGACATATTGCTTTGATATTTTGCATACTAAATTAACGGGTTCTTTTTGTAGTCCAAGTTCTTGGTATAGTCAAATCCTTGTTATGTTTTTAAAAGTTCATCTTAAGTTTACATAATTTTATAAAATATAAATACTACAGATATTCAACTTTAAGTTTTCTTTGGGGTCACTGTGTAATAGGTGACTGACAGAAAATGTATACATTACTATCAAAGAGGAAAGTATAGTTAAGCATGCTGTCTTGTTGTTTATGAACATATACATAGTCCATGTCTGTTTAAAATTGCATTGTCCTGATGTATCACGTGAACCCTGTTGTGCACTTATGCCATTATATAGTCATGAATTGTGTAATAGATCAGATATGCATTATTTCAGCATCATTTAGGGAGAACTTGGCTTAATACAAGTGTGTAAAGTGTCGTTCCAGATTAGCCTGTTCAGTCTGCGCAGGCTAATCAGTGACGACACTTTCTGCTTTTATGGTAATATTAGTTTCAAGGAAGTCCCTGCTTACCGAAAATCAAGTTTAGGCGGAAAGTGTTGTCCCTGATTAGCCTGTGCAGACTGCACAGGCTAATCTGGGATGACACTTTACACACATAAATTATGCCCAGTTTTCTCAGAATGCGGCTCATAAGATAATGTTTATCAGTGAACTGTTGGCAACAAAACATTACACTATGGACTATATTCCCACTTGGCGACTTCTAGATGAAATACTTTTTTTCAAACCACAAATCCTACACTTTGCAAACAATATATTCTCTTATTAAAAAGAAATACATTACATTGTTTTGTGTTTTGGGTGTATTGGTACACCAGTGTGTGTTGTCTGTTTTCCAGTTTCGATTAAAATGTGTGATGCAGTATCTGTGAGACATTGGCACCATGTTTATTGACTGCCTTGGATATAACAATTTTTGAGCTGCAATGGAGTCCATACAAAATGAATAAATAAAGTCACAATGACATTTTGTCATTTGTTTAAAAGCAAAAGCTTTTTTCCAGCAATTACAAATGCATATGTAATAGTTTTTTATGCCCCCCTTCGAAGAAGAGGAGGTATATTGCTTTGCACATGTCGGTCTGTCGGTCCGTCCACCAGGTGGTTTCCGGATGATAACTCAAGAACGCTTGGGCCTAGGATAATGAAACTTAATAGGAACATTGATCATGATTTGCAGATGACCCCTATTGATTTTGTGGTCACTAGGTCAAAGGTCAAGGTCACGGTGACCCGAAATAGTAAAATGGTTTCCGGATGATAACTCAAGAACGCTTAGGCCTAGGATCATGAAACTTGATAGATAGATTGATCATGACTCGCAGATGACCCCTATAGATTTTCAGGTCACTAGGTCAAAGGTCAAGGTCACAGTGACCCGATATAATAAAATGGTTTCCGGATGATAACTCAAGAACGCTTAGGCCTAGGATCATGAAAGTTGATAGCTAGATTGATCATGACTCGCATATGACCCCTATTGATTTTCAGGTCACTAGGTCAAAGGTCAAGGTCACAGTGACCCGAAATAGTAAAATGATTTCCGAATGATAACTCAAGAACGCTTATGCCAAGGATCATGAAACTTTGTAGGTAGATTGATAATGGCTGGCAGATGACCCCTATTGATTATCAGGTCACTAGGTCAAAGGTCAAGGTTACGGTGACCCGAAATAGTAAAATGGTTTCCGGATGATAGCTCAAGAACGCTTATGCCTAGGATCATGAACCTTCATAGGGACATTGATCATGACTCGCAGATGACCCCTATTGATTTTCAGGTCACTAGGTCAAAGGTCAAGGTCACGGTGACCCGAAATAGTAAAATGGTTTCTGGATGATAACTGAAGAACGATTATGCCTAGGATCATGAAACTTGATAGGTAGATTGATCATTACTAGCAGTTGACCCCTATTGATTTTGAGGTCACTATATCAAAGGTCAAGGTCACGGTGACCTGAAATAGTAATTTTTTTTCCGAATTATAACTCAAGAACTCTAATGGCTACAATCATGAAACTTCATAGGTGCATTGATCATGACTCGCAGATGACCCCTATTGATTTTGAGGTCATGAGGTCAAAAGTCAAGGTCATGGTGACCTGAAATAGTAAAATGGTTTCCGGGTGATAACTCAACAACGCTTATGCCTAGGATAATGAAACTTCATAGGTACATTGATCATGACTGGCAGATGACCCCTATTGATTTTGAGGTCACTAGGTCAAAGGTCAAGTTCACGGTGACCCGGAATAGTAAAATGGTTTCCGGATGTAGCTGAAGAACGCTTATTCCTAGGATCATGAAACTTCATAGGTAGCTTGATCATGACTCGCAGATGACCCCTATTGATTTTCAGGTCACTAGGTCAATGGTCAAGGTCATGGTGACCTGAAATAGTAAAATGGTTTCCGGGTGATAACTCAACAACGCTTATGCCTAGGATAATGAAACTTCATAGGTACATTGATCATGACTGGCAGATGACCCCTATTGATTTTGAGGTCACTAGGTCAAAGGTCAAGTTCACGGTGACCCGGAATAGTAAAATGGTTTCCGGATGATAGCTGAAGAACGCTAATTCCTAGGATCATGAAACTTGATAGGTAGCTTGATCATGACTCGCAGATGACCCCTATTGATTTTCAGGTCACTAGGTCAAAGGTCAAGGTCACGGTGACCCGAAATAGTAAAATGGTTTCCAGATGATAACTGAAGAACGCTTATGGCTAGGATCATGAAACTTCATAGGTACATTGATCATGACTGGCAGATGACCCCTATTGATTTTCAGGTCACTAGGTCAAAGGTCAAGGTCACAGTGACAAAAAGCATATTCACACAATGGCTGTCACTTCAAGGGAGAGCCCATATGGGGGGCATGCATGTTTTACAAACAGCCCTTGTTTCTTTTTAACTTATTTAAGTATGGTGTTTTATAAACAATTTTGGTTCAGATGCTTACTTTTAGCTTAAGTACCTTTCTGGTTGTCCCTTCTTTTACATTAACTTTGTAAACACCAGAGGCCACATTTATTGCCCCATCTTCTGAAACTGTTGAAACTTGAACATTTGTCCCTATGAAATCTCTGCAGAGTTTGAAAATCTGCCACACTGGGTCATTAACAAGGTCACTTGGTCATATTAAAGACAAAGCATGTGAACACTGTGGAAGTCAATATTTTTCTAATCTTCATGAAACGTAATCAGAACATATGTTTTCATGATATCTCAGCCAAGTTTTAACTTAGTAGTTACAAATGGTTTGATGAAAAAACATTGCAGCCTCTTGGCGGGGCAGTTTTTCTTATATGGCAATAGTGAAACTATGTTAACACTCTTCAGGTCACATTTTGTGTTCAATCTTCATGAAACTTTTTCAGAAAATTTGTTTTAATGATATCTTTGCCGAGTTGGAAAATTTTTTGTTTAATGTTTTTGGTCCACTGAAAAAGATAAGCACAGTAAGGTGGGGTAATATTAGAACAGTTTAGTTCCTTTGAATCTCAGGTGAGCAACCAAGGGACATTGGCACTCTTGTTTCTGTAAATTTGAACTTCACAAAGCTTGCAAAAAGAACTTTAAAAATACCCGGTAGAAAACGCCTGCATTTATTATTGTAAAAATTTAACACTACCATACAGGTCCTTATACTAAGCTGCTCTTAGTTTAACCCATTTATGCCTAGTGGACTCTCCCATCCTTCTAAATTGGGTCAATTTATTTCCAAAATTAGGGATGTCTAGTATATTTATGCCCCCCTTCGAAGAAGAGGGGGTATATTGCTTTGCACATGTCGGTCCGTCCACCAGGTGGTTTCCGGATGATAACTCAAGAACGCTTGGGCCTAGGATCATGAAACTTCATAGGTAGATTGATCATGACTCGCAGATAACCACTATTGATTTTGAGGTCACTAGGTCAAAGGTCAGGGTCACGGTGACCTGGAATAGTAAAATGGTTCCCGGATGATAACTCAAGAACGCATACGCCTAGGATCATAAAACTTCATAGGTAGATTGATCATGACTCGCAGATGACCCCTATTGATTTTGAGGTCACTAGGTCAAAGGTCAAGGTCACAGTGACCCGAAATAGTAAAATGGTTTCCGGATGATAACTCAAGAACGCATACGCCTAGGATCATGAAACTCCATCGTTAGATAGATCATGACTCGCAGATGACCCCTATTGATTTTGAGGTCACAAGGTCAAAGGTCAAGGTCACGGTGACCCAAAATAGTAAAATGTTTTTTGGATGATAACTCAAGAACACATACGCCTAGGATCATGAAACTTCATAGGTAGATTGATCATGACTCGCAGATGACCCCTATTGATTTTGAGGTCATTAGGTCAAAGGTCAAGGTCACAGTGATCTGAAATAGTAAAATGGTTTTAAGATGATAACTCAAGAACGCATACGCCTAGGATCATGAAACTTCATGGTAGATTGATCATAACTCGCAAATGAGCCCTATTGATTTTGAGGTCACTAGGTCAAAGGTCAAGGTCACGGTGACCCGAAATTATAGTTAAATGGTTTCCGGATGATAACTCGAGAACGCTTACGCCTAGGATCATGAAACTTTATAGGTACATTGATCATGACTCGCAGATGACCCATATTGATTTTCAGGTCACTAGGTCAAAGGTCAAGGTCACAGTGACAAAAAACGTATTCACACAATGGCTGCCACTACAATGGACAGCCCATATTTATTTCTATATGTAGAATAATTCTTACAGATATTCCTTTAAGCAAACAGCGCAGACCCTGATGAGACGCCGCATCATGCAGCTTCTCATCAGGGTCTACGCTGTTTGCCAAGTCCCTTTTTCTAGATGCTAGGCATAAATGGGTTATGAACATCATTTGCCAGCTTCAGATAGTACACGTTTATTTCGTTAATTTTATTCAATTTTTTTTCCTAACATTTCCACAGAGTCCAAAGAGAACTGTAGATATTGACTAGTTGGCATATAGTGTGTTTTATTCTAGGCATATAGTGTGTTTTATTCTAGGCATATAGTGTGTTTTATTCTGATTATTAACATTGCGGTGTCCTATAAGCTAGCTTTCTTGTCTTTAACTTGTGTGAAGTTACAACAAACGTCAGATGAGTCGTATCTACCCACGCGGTACTAGAGTCGACTCCAGCAACTTCATGCCTCAGGTAACTACTAACATTCCGGCGTTTGGGTTCTCTTACAGAGTGCAAATTGAAGACCATTTTCACCTATTTGGATGGGGCCACTTATGATCTTTTAGGGGTAAAAGTTTGCTTTATCTTTGGCACTTAAAGGGAGAAAATTTATGTTCTTAGGGGAGTTAAATGTTTTTGTTAGTAAGATCGTTATAGGATTTATTGCAAAATTGGTTGACTTTAAGTCTTACTTCATCCAACTATAATAGCAAGGCAGAAATTCCTTTGAAATAGACAACCAGCCTTGAAAAAAATACTGATGTCATCATCCCACTACATGCACAGCTATTAACAAGACTTCATTTACATTTAACTATCATGACCCATGAAAAGAGAAAAAATGAATACAAACAAATGCATTTCCAGTTTATATAACTAAATTGGCCAAGTTGTATAGGTGTTATTTTGTGTTTGGGTTTAAACTGATATTTCGTTTACATCAACAAAGTAGTGTAATTTGCACTCTGTATGTTTTTTTTCTCAATAGATTTTGCATGTTTGTGTTCAATAGATTTGCATGCATGTTTGACATATGTGCATGTTATTTATTCTTTTGATGGTAATTGAACCCGATGCAATGGTTTGAAAAGTTTTATGCACTGAACACCAGATTGGAACTCTTCTGTTTATGAGTGAAGCCTTTCTAATGTCTAACCTTCCTATGTTTGTGTGATAGGAAATTTCATTGTGTTATCAATGGATTGTTCATATTTGTTTTACATTTTGGTTGGGCAAAATTTAGGATTTTAAATGTCTGTGAAATTCAACAATATTCAATTGATCTGATCATATCATTGATACAAAAAAGCAGAACGTTCCACAACAAGTTAGTTTGATTCACATTGATGTTACAGATTATTAAGTGTGTAATACAGTAGTGAAATTACTGTAATGTTTCAGATAAATAGAGTTTTTATTATACTTTTGCAAACATTGTTTGAAATCGGTTCAACTACGATATATATGTTAATGTAAAATATTTATGTAAAATATTGTGGCATGTTATATTGTTCAATTGGTAATCTTATATGGTAGCAAATACTGGATTCAAGTTTTTTAATTTCATTGTTTGTGTTTACCATGATGACATGTTGGTACCTGCTTCTTGATTGGGCTGAAATCATTTTCAGTATTTATAAATGCACATTATTTTTTTATATATTTATAATTACTTTGTGCATTTTATATTTTGAATTATAGTTCTGATAAATAATTCACCACTTATGATAATTTATCTTTGGTTTATTACTAGTAAAAACCTGTCAGTTCAAGAGACAGCTATAACCCTGCCAAGGTTCTTTGACCTTGAAGTGGTGACCTTGGCCTTGAGTCAGCGTGGTTGACTCCTGACCTCTAAACATCTTCTAAATGACATTACCTTTCCATGAAAATCCTTTTACAAATGAAGAAGATACAAAGCATGTTAGAAAAATATGAAAGCTAAACTATTGACCTTTCATGCCTTCTGCAAATGGCTAAATGACCCTAACAGTGTAAACACATTTCATGAAAACCCTCCAAGAGTTTAGGAAATATTGAGTGGACATGACAATGGAGGCTGAAACATTTGACATAAAAGTATGATTTTGACATTGAATTGACTCAAGCCTTGTTCATTTATATTATCTTTAAACTATAATTTAGTCTCATGAAAATCCTTTAATAGGTATAGGAAATATGAATTAGACACACAAATAAAGGCTCTAACTGTGAATCTTGAATTCTGAACTTGACCTTCAGATAGCTTGAATGACTCTTGCCTTCTGCATTTCAACTTAATGAAATGAATATAAAATGGATATATAAGCCAAGTTTCATGAAAATCCTTAATAAAATATTTGAGGTATGGAGTGGCCACAGCAATGGAGGCCCACATTTTTCACCTTGAAGTTTGACCTTGACCTGCACATTGTCTGAATGAACTGAGAACTTTAGCAAAGTGTCATGAAAAGCCTTCAAATTGTATTGGATATAATTAGCAGAGACAACAGTTGAAGGTCAAACCTTGACTTGGAAGTATGACCTTGAACTTAAGTTACCATATCTGACTAGTGCCTTTCTGCAGATTGTCACAATACCTTAATGTATATATATATATATATATATATATATTATATGAAGTAAATTTCATGAAAATCCATCAACAAGGAGATATGCAAGGAGATATGGAGTGGATATAAAAGTGTTACAGACTGACTGATGGACTGACAGATAGATGGTTGGACAGACGGACAAAAGGCATTCCTAAAATCTACCCCCTTCAATGTGATGGGGGATTAAAATTTATTCTGTCTAATGCTGCTTTCCATCTTAAAAGACTTGCTATTTCTGCATTATTGTTAATGTATTTTATGATCCTTGAGTGCGTTGAGAATGGTGCTCAATGCGCAAATATAGTGACTAACTAACAGCTTATGTACTAACCCCAGCTAATTTTAATATCTGCATGTAATTGTTAATCATCTGTCATATGTTTTGGACTAAAAACCATTACATATTTTATATTTCAATTAACATTTATTAACTACGCTTCAAAAAAATAATAAACAATTGACCAGTCATTACAATGGAAGTAAATCATGCATGTATGTAGTGCATCTTTCACATTAACAACTCCATGTAATGTTATATTCTTTTATCAACTACTTGGTATTGATGATTACCAATCATCAGTATTAAATGAGTGGAAATTTACCTGAGAATCTGAGAAATTCTTTAACTGCTGTTGTAAGGTACAACAAAACAAGAATGAGTCGAATATATCCAAGAGCTACAAGATTTAATTCATCAAACTTTATGCCACAGGTAAACATGTTTGATGTCAAGTGTGAATTCCTTGTCCAAACAGGACACATTTTGTACTTGTATTGCAGCGGGGCATCATTATCTCGATCTTGAATGGTCATTCATTAAGTCCTTGATAATTCATTTTAATTAAAAGAATGTTCTGGTAATTTTAATTGTTTATTTGAAATAATTTTTGATATAGAAATTTCTGAGTCCTGGATAATACCGTTATTACTCTAAGTTTTCGGACACTTAAAAATAATTTAAAAAAATTGGTGTCCGAAAATTTAGATATGAAAAATATTCAAAAATTACGAGTGTCCGAAAATTTAGAGACATACATATTATGGTTGTTTGTCAATTATGATAATGAAATAAAACAAATTATATATGTGCAATAATTTTATTGTGTTGTACTATCCTTTCCCTGCTTTAAATAAAGTACAACTTCACTTACTGTAAACGTATAGAAATTCGTCGGTATGAAATTTCGTGGTTTAATTAAAAAAATCAACAAATTCGATGACACGTAATTTCGTGGATTTCAAATTTTTTGGGAATACTGACCGTCATAATAATTAAACTTTTATTAAAACAACCAGAGTAATAACGAAGCATAATCTGCTAATCTGTGTTGACAGCAAGACTTGGGGTTAAGTCACTGAAGCATGAAAGTGTTGCCAAATGCCAATAATTGTCGAAAAGATCGATAAAGCGGCACACATATGGGTCCCTGCTCGCTAATTGCCATCAATGTTGTTTTGACAATATGTGCAATTCTAAGCACAATCGGTCTCTTAGTAGTAACAATTAAGTAATAAGGTCCGCAAAATACACGTGTGAAAACCGTTATATCTCTTTTAACCTTAATTGGCACTAATTAACATATGTGATAAATCTGCAAACTGTTAATTTGACGACGTCAAGTTAAAAAGTATTATTACCCTGACACTATCAAGAAAACAACATATTGTATTAACTAGCATATCTCAATTAAAGAATGTCTCTTTCAAAATGGTTGAAAACGGAAACAGTTCAGACACGTTCCCCTACTATAGCAGGATTGCCCGACCTTGCAAAGGCTCAGTCTATAACTGAAGCATTATTGACACAGGTCGCTAAAGATTCAGTGGAAGAAAACATTTTCAATTCGGAAATATTTTAATTAATCAAGAAATTGTGTAATGTGACCTACTGAAGTAAAGTAATTATTACAAAAAACAAATATCTCGGATAACCAAAAACAAAAGAAAATGTCGGAAATGACATTTGGAAATTACCGATTTCGGCTAAAAAAAATGTATAAATAATCGTTGGTATTTGAATTCTCGGTTCAGTGGACCAACGAAATCCACGAAAATTCGTACCACACGAAATTTAATGGTTTTTCAGTATTTGCAATCTCTTACCTGTCATGTTACCGGGTATATAAAAACGTTTAAAAAAACGTCATAAAAATCAAACCATACTGCTTCCTGAATACGATATCATTTAAAATGCTGTTTGGTGAAACCTTTGTTTATTTTACAGGTATACATGGTAATCTACCGTATAACGCAATTATAATGGTCCATAGCCCTCAGGGCATTCTATGCCAGGTTTTATTATGTTAATCCGGTTGTAAAACTTCAGGATCGAAGGGTCCCAGATAAGCGAAAACAGGGCAGAAATTTAGTAAACTAGGGCTGTAAAATATACTGTCCAAAAATGTGCAGTCATTAATAATGAACGAAAATCCGTATGTCCGAAAATATAGTCATAAAAAATAATTATTTTTTCTTAAAAAGTGAGTGTCAAAACACTTTTTCAGTAGTACAAAATACATCTTGCAGTTCATACTTACATGTGCTTTAGTTATAGTTTGTTTTAAACTGTATCACTGACCTTAAATGTGTTCATGTTTCTGATTTGCAGATATTTTGGAATGCTGGTTGCCAACTTGTTGCCTTGAACTTCCAAACACTAGGTTTGTTGCCTTCTTGTTCAACTTTTACAAAACATGGAATCTTTATTGAAAAAATATTTTCATTCAATGAATAGTTTGAGCTGCACTACTTACCCATTGGTTGAAATTGGCTTTTGCTGCCGTTAAGGTTTGTGTGCAACAACTCTTTATCTCTGTTAATACTACAGGTGTTGAAATGAAACTTCACACATTTGTGTGGGGTTTTCATGTTGTATGTGGCCTGCAGAATTTTTGCAGAATTATGTTTCTTACATAACATGTATGCTACTACAAACTTCACATACATCTTTGGGTTCTTTATAATAGGTAAATAACAGATTATGTAAATTATTTTATCACATTGGAACAATAATAAACAATAGCTATGGATAGTTCATGTGTCTGCTCATCAACATGAAACGCTATAAATATGCTGTGTATACTATGTAGAGGTGCAAGAAGTTATTTGTTAGTTAACAAAATTCCTTGCAAAGTTATGTGCCCTTGAACTTAGGCGATTTTTAGATACTTACATTATTGAACATATAGCTTTACAGGAGTGTTGTTTATTATACCCCCACAAACAAAGTTTAGGGGGGTATATAGGAGTGAGCTTGTCTGTCGGTCTGTCGGTCCGTATGAAGTGTCCGCTCTCTATTTCAAGTTGTTTTAATCCGATCTTCACCAAACTTGGTCAGTTGTTGCATCCAGATGACGTCTAGGTCAAGTTCAAATATGGGTCATGCTCGGTGAGAAACTAGGTCACAGGTCATTTAGCGCGTTTTAAACATTGCGCATGGTGTCTGCTCTCTTATTTAAGTAGTGTTCATCCGAGCTTCACCAAACTTGGTCAGAAGTTGTATCTAGATGATGGATAGGCCAAGTTTGAACATGGGCCATGCTGGGTCAAAAACAAGGTCACGGGGTCACTGAGTGCGTTTTTAACATTAAGCATGGTGTCTGCTGTTTGTTTGTTAAGACAACATGCAAAATATTCTGTGTCAATGCAGCATGTGGGTGTATTTGTCAAGTCTGTGACAAAGCTCTAGTTTATTATGTAGAATTTTAAGATATTATTTTTGTTTGTCACACTTTGTGTTAGAGAGTAGTATGCCCTTGGACTTAGACATTTGAGTCAATAAATCAAATTAAAGCTTTTAGTCTATATGTGGGATCAATGTGAAGTATCGAATGAAAAAAAATTGAGATTGATTGTACAAATACTTACCTTTTGCACCTGCTCAAAATACGTTATTGTGACAGTATTAATATCTAGAATCACTGTTCTAGTAAGTTTTAAATGAATTCTGTTTCTATTGCTATGTTTAAATATGCTTCATTTTTCTATCCATGCAGATTGTCCATTTATAAATTATTGAATATGAAACGTTGTCTCAATAAAACAACTGCAAAATATATTAATAATTTATTTCTAAATTTAAGTATCAATAAAACAATTTTTATAAATATATATTTGCAAATTTCAGTGTAAATGTTAAAGAAATGCATATTTGTATAAGCTTCTTTCTACTGTAGATGTGAACTACAGTAATAATGCAAATAATATACATTTTTCATAGTATTATAATGTAAACCTGCAATTTTCCAGATCTGGCAATGCAACTGAACCTGGGAATATTTGAGTACAACTGCAGGTCTGGCTACATTCTGAAACCTGACTTCATGCGACGTTTTGACAAGCACTTTGACCCCTTTGCAGAGTCTGTCGTAGACGGTATTGTTGCAGGCACTGTGTCTGTAAAGGTACAGTATTTGTGAAACAGTTCAAGCACTTATGAAACAGTAAAGCAACTCATCAAATACTTCAAGTACTTGTCAAACTGTACAAGAACTTTTCAAGCAGTACAAGCAGTTGTTAAACAGTACAAGCTATTGTCTAATAGTACAAGTTTTTGTCTAACAGTACATGCACTTGATAAACAGTACAAACGCTAATAAAACAGTACTAACAATTGTCAAACAGTACAAGCACTTGTCTAACAGTACAAACACTTGTCTAACAGTACAAGCACTTGTCAAACAGTACAAGCACTTGTCTAACAGTACAAACACTTGTCTAACAGTACAAGCACTTGTCTAACAGTACAAACACTTGTCTAACAGTACAAGCACTTGTCAAACAGTACAAACACTTGTCTAACAGTACAAGCACTTGTCTAACAATACAAGCACTTGTCAAACAGTACAAGCACTTGTCTAACAGTACAAGCACTTATCAAACAGTACAAGCACTTGTCTAACAGTACAAGCACTTGTCTAACAATACAAGCACTTGTCAAACAGTACAAGCACTTATCAAACAGTACAAGCACTTGTCTAACAGTACAAGCACTTGTCTAACAGTACAAGCACTTGTCTAACAGTACAAGCACGTGTCAAACAGTACAAGCACTTGTCTAACAGTACAAGCACTTGTCTAACAATACAAGCACTTGTCTAACAATACAAGCACTTGTCTAACAATACAAGCACTTGTCTAACAATACAAGCACTTTTCAAACAGTACAAACACTTGTAAAATGGTACATGCACTTGTTTAACAGTACAAACACTAATAAAACAGTACTAACTCTTGTAAAACAGTACAAACACTTATCAAACAGTACAAGCACTTGTCTAACAGTACAAGCACTTGTCTAACAGTACAAACACATGTCTAATGGTACAAGCACTTGTCTAACGGTACAAGCACTTGTCTAATTGTACAAGCACTTGTCTAACGGTACAAGCACTTGTCTAATGGTACAAGCACTTGTCTAACGGTACAAGCACTTGTCTAATGGTACAAGCACTTGTCTAACGGTACAAGCACTTGTCTAATTGTACAAGCACTTGTCTAATGGTACAAGCACTTGTCTAATGGACATGCACTTGTCTTATGGTACATGCACTTGTCTAACGGTACAAGATCTAATCAGACAGTACAAGCACTTATCAGACAGTACAAGCATCTCCACACATTTTAGACTGAAGTAGAAAATTTTGTTAAAGGCACTGTATCATTCTAAGTAGGGGCACACATACAAGAAAAAATACAGCTGTGATCTAGACTTTTTCGTATGAAAACTCATATCAGAATTAATAGAGCAAATAATCTTACAGACTACTATTTGTTTGTTATTTGGTTTCTGTGTATAAATTGTTAATATACCTGCAGTATCTGGTCTGTTTATCAAAGCAGTAATATTAACCCTTTCCCCCATAAGAAGCGAAGTGAAAATGGCTTTTGCAACCAGCATAAAACCAGAACAGCCTGCGAGTAACTCGCAGTCTGTTCAGGTTTTATGCTGTTTGCTGCTCATCAGTATCTTAGGGTTTGAAATGAAGCCTTTAAAACTTGAATCTAGTATGAAAGGCCTTTAATCAAATTTAACTTTTTAAGGCACCACAAATGTGTCAAAATACGTATCTAAGTGGTAAAGGATTAATCACCACAGGCTTATCATGGACACTTCTCGCACATGCATTAAGCCCTGGTTTCCCAGAACTCTTCTCATACAATTGCTGTCTGTTCTATAGGTCATCTCTGGCCAGTTTCTGTCCGACAAAAGAGTGAGCACATACGTTGAGGTAGACATGTTTGGGTTGCCAACAGATACACACAGGAAGAAGTTCAGGTCAAGAACTGTGCAAAACAATGGTATCAATCCAGTCTATGATGAACCACCATTTGTGTTTAAAAAGGTATAGTAGATTTGTATTATTATTGCTATATGTGGTGTTTTGTATAATTACTGAGAATTATGCGTAGCCAAAGCCTATCATTTTGTTTCTAGTGTTTATTGCTTTCACCAGAAATCAAAATTTATTGTGATTGTTTTTTCAAGTGCAAACAATTTTTTAAATACTAAACAAATTCCAATTTCATTTATTGTTATTGTGTGTGAAGACAAAACTATCTTTAGTATTGACTTACATGTATATATTTAGAATTTTTTTACAGGAATTATGATAACATAATATTAGTTACACGGCTTCTTTATGACCTCGCATGGTTTGAATCAGGATAAGTAGATTAAATTTTAGTGATAGCCTGTATCACACTATGCAGGGACTTAAATAAGAAGCCATGTAATGATTTTAACGTACACAAGTAAGCTATAATGTATGAAAGGAAGTCACCTTGTTAACTTGCGTGACATCATTTAATGTTACTGACCTTATATTGAACAAGAAATATCTTTAAAAAAGATATACGGCGTTGATTGTGGTCGATGTTTATGAACGATCAAAAGTTATCTCTATGAGATAAAAAGCAGCGGAGGCCTTTTTTCTGCGCAGTTCTTAGCTACATCACAAGCAAATCAATTACGGGGTGTTGCGCCAGATTTCGTGGCTTATTTTGCTTTATGTGATATTATTACTCAGATATCTATATTTACAGAATAGAAAAACACAAGAAACATGAAAATAAACGAGTGCATATAGGTCAGCCGGCAATACTCGAATCTTATTTAATTGAATAATTATAGTATAGTGAATTATTGTGCTCATGCTTAATAAACTGGTCTAAATGGATAAATATTTCTAATTAATTTTATCAAAATTTCTCCTTATCATGCAAATGTTGAAAACATATTAAAAATCGATGATTGACATACCACAATAATATCGCCGAATATCTTTATTTAGTATCTTTTTGATCAAAACAGACTTCAAGTGCACAAAGTTTACGAGACAGCGTTTATATAAAGATTTCTGCAACTGACCGCAAACTGACCTTGATACCTTGCGGATTGGAATGCAATGCATTAAAGTTAGGTAACAATTCTGCTGCTGAAACGACGGCTTGTTTACGCCAACTGTACACAACCAAGGCAACAGCTGTGCCTAAAATATTGATATATCGACAAAGCGACTAAACGAACTATTTACTCCATCAGACAAAAATAGCATAGATTCCAATTTTTTCCTCCAATGAAAAGATCGCAACCCCTTCTGCGAACTCCGGTGATGAACTGTATATAAACTCTGACTATCACACAATGGCCGCGAATTGACCCGAAACCTCGCGGGTTGAAATGCAATGCAAGTAAGTACTTAATATGAGAATATAGCCTTTAGTATAAACGCTTTTGTGCTGGTAATTCTCTGAAAATAAAAGGTGAACGCACAAACTGTATTTATGTCGAAAATTGATTGTAAAACTGTTCTATCTATTGAGCCTTTTCATTAGAGATAAAATTGTTTCATGCAGTAAAACAGTGTTACAAAGACACGGATATGTTTCCAATGTTCTGGTGTTATACTCAAATCAGCCAATGGAATAAATGAAGTGTATTCATTCGTACCTAGCCGCGGAAAATTTTATTTGAATATTATTGGACACTTACAAAGGTCAAGTCAGGGTGAAAAGCTGGCTTAATACAGCTTACGCCGAAAAATACATTGTCAGCATGTGACCTGGCTTAGAAAATAAAAGGTGAGTATCTCATATCAGGTAAGATGGATAAGAATACTATTTATGGACTGAAGTTAGTACAAAAATATTAGTGTAGCCGAAATGTACATATTGCCGTGGCTCTGGTAAAACAGGACTTTCTTCAAATTGAAAAAATCATTAAAGTGGAAAGAGTTTTCCTTGATTAGCCTGTGCGGACTGCACAGGCTTATCTTGGACATCACTTAACACTAAAGAATTAAGTCTTGTTTTCTAAGATCAAAGCTCAAATTTGTGGCTATGTTACAGGTTGTTTTACCCAATCTGGCTGTGATTCGTATTGGCGTATACGAGGAGACAGGGAAGATGATTGGCCACCGAGTGTTGTACGTCCAGGCACTCCGACCAGGTAATGAGCTCAGCCTCGTTCTGGGAAAACTGGGCTTAATGCATGTGTGTAGTGTCATCCCAGATTGGCCTGTGCAGTCCACAGAGGCTAATCAGGAAATACACTTTTGACCTTTACTGGGTTTTTGTTAACAACAGACTTCCTTGAAATGAAAAAATTCCATTTAAGCGGAAAATTTTGTCCCTGATAAGCCTGTGAGGACTGCACAGGTTACTCTGGGATGACACTCTAAGCACATGCATTAAGCCCAGTTTTCCCTGAACAAGGCTTAGGCTTATCAGATGATCTACAGTGCAGCAGCACCATATTACACATTCTAACATCTTTCTTGTACACTTTGTGTGACCAACAGTTTACACCCAACCAAAAATTTACTGAAAAAATATTAATGCTATATTAGTACCATATTAACCTGGTGAAATCATTACTTTTATTCTCAATAATAAATATTCACTAATATAACAATGCATATGATGTCGCATAATGGCTTAAACATTTATTTGCCTGCTTCAAGTGTTTTTGTCAATACTTGACAACCTTAAAGATCTGAGCACATCAAAGATGGCCATTAATTAAGTCCTTCAAAGACAAAAAAGTTTGCTGGACATTTGAAATGTACCAATAATTTTTATTGCCCCTGTTTGTACCCATTTTTCCAAGGTTCTGATCATTATTTGCCCTTTGCAATGTACCGATATTTGCCTTATTTTGATAGAGTTTTAATACACGTATTTGCATTTACAACAATTTTTGCAGGATTCAAATATTTGTATCTTTACCCATTTAACAGTTTTCCGCTTAGTAGCAATGTGAAAAAGGCTATATCCAAATAGCATAAAACCAAAACAAACTGCGAGTAACTCTCTGTCTCTTCTGGTTTTAAGCTCTTTGCTGCTCATCAGTGTGTTAGGGTTGGAAATGGAGTCCTGGAAAACTTGAATCTAGTACCGTAAAAACGCAGTCATAAGTCGAGATTTTTTACCTCCAAAATTTGATTAAAAGTATGGTATCGACTTATGAGGTCGACCATAAAAATAATAATGAAATTTGACAAAGATTGATCCCCGCGGCAATCGTAGTTGTTGTTGTTGTATACCAAAAAACTTGTTGATTTACAACACATGAAATGTTGTCTTTTAATTGATACTTACCAAATAATATAACCACAGTTTGCAACATTTCCATTGTTTTTATTTACATAATTTAATCCAAAGTTTTCATGTAAGCAGGTGTTTTTTATAACTGAACGCCTAAACAAAAGATCAGGTCATTTTTAAAGTCGAGCGATAATTGGCAACCTGTGTGAATTGACAGATTGACGTCATCAAAGGAAAGCCGCTTCCTGTCAAGAAGCCATAAAGCATCACCCTTCTCGCCGATAAAATAAGATTCCTTTTATTTGTGAAGCGACATGTTTAACCAATCACGAGTTTGTTATTCACTGGTAATCATCCAATTATGTTTAAGCACGTGCATTGCTCCGCTTTTTTAACTGTTATGTAGAACAAAGTTGGAGTTAGCAGTCTTTTGGTTATGTCAATCATTGTTATAAAAAGGTGTTTAACCGAGGAAGTTATCATTGCTTTGATAGTCAGATTAAAAGTGCAAAGATTTGATTACAGTGATCACAGTGTGTCATTAAATTAAAAGTTTGTGGATTATTACTAGCGTGGACAAGTGCAAACATTATAATAATAATTTATTAATCTGACTAACACATTTGATTTTTGAAAATGCTTGGAAAACGCAAACGCCATGCGTATGACAATGCGTTTAAAATACGCGTGATATAATTTGCAGAGCAATCAAATAATAATAGTGCAGCTGAACGCGAGTTTGGTGTTTCGTATGTCGTTATTGTGTAAATTACGATGTACATGTATATACGTCTTGGTTTCCTATGTTGTTGATTTTGTTTTTATGTAGTTCGTAATGATTTGCTTGTCTATATTTTTATCTATTATTTTCGATTTCCTAAAGTACATAATACACGGGTCCACTATGTCTGCATCACACTTGGCTATAATGACGTCATGGTCTATGTATAGAATAAAAACTTCCCGTACATTTAAAATGGCGTCTGTTTATGAAATTCGTGGACGGACAATTTCTGACTCGACTTATGACTTGGACATATTCAAAATCTCCGATTTTCGTATCATTTTTTACCCCCCGACTTATGAGCGGGCAGACTTATGACTGGGTTTTTACGGTAAGCAAGGTGTAAAATATCATTTGATTTTCTGCAGGGTACCGGCACATCAGTCTCCGTAATGAGTGCAACCAGCCACTAGTGTTGCCAAGTCTTTTTGTGCACATATCTGTGAAGGACTACGTCATGGACATGCATGCAGGTAATGGGCATCGACAAAGCCTGGCATATGAGCCTTGTTCTGAGAAAACAGGGCATAATGCATGTGCGTAAAGTGTCATCCCAGATTAGCCTGTGCAGTATGCAGGCTAATCAGGGACAACACTTTCCGCCTAAACTTGATTTTCAGTAATGAGGGACTTCCTTGAAACTAAAAATATTTAAAAAACGGAAAGAGTCGTCCCTTATTAGCCTGTGCGGACTGCACAGGCTAATCTGGGACGACACTTTACGCACATGCATTATGCCCAGTTTTCTTAGAAAGCAACTCATTTTAGTATGTGGATATTACATATGGCGAATGCTGAGTCTGGTCTGGATCTACGCCCATATGGTACAAGACCCATTATTTTGCATGACACCGGTAAAATTACATTTGAATTAAATTTTCTTCAATTTTTCGTTTTGCTGGTATAGAATTTTGCCTCAAAATCTTCATTAGTTTTGTAGCCAATTAAATATTTAGGCAACATCGACAAAACATTTTGCAAGAAATGCAGGTTATCAGATAGCAACATAAATTAGGAGCCAGTCTTCAACTTTCCAATTCGGCATTCAATGTAAAATATTAATAATAAAGACAATAATTATATATAAATAAAAGTAGCCTGTAAATGTTTGGGCTACTGGTAACCAAAGCATTGCTCACATTAAGTTAAAAATATTACTTTGTGGCATTATGAATTAGATGGCAGCAATTGCAATATGAATGTGCGTGTTTTTCAGAATTTGCGGAGGCGCTGGCTGATCCACTTAAGCACCTGAGCAAAATGAGCAAGCACAAGAAACAGCTTGAAGTCTTCTTCCCTGATGATGATGATAAGGTTGATAAGGTTGACGTTGGAGAAAAGGTAAAGTACCCACTGAAATTGCAGCTAACTGTGAATTTGTTTTGAGGGACAATTTGATTTGATTAATGAGTTGGAAAGGGAAAAATAGCAATTTTAGTTTAAGTCTTATGCAAATGAGCTGTGCTGTGGCAAACCAGGGCTTATCGCATGTGCGTAAAGTTTTGTTCACAGTGATTTTTTTCCTCCTTTGGACGGGTCCGGTAAACAGACCAGTTCCCAAGGACCTAGGGACCTGTTCCCAAAATGAACCGAACCCATCCCAATTGCCGAAAAAAAAGAAGAAAAAATCCCAATCAAAATCGAGAAAACAATCCCTGAAAACGCCAACTTGACGTATTTTGAGACCCTTTTAACTTGCGGCCGATTTGACTTCTCAATCAGTGACAGGTTTAAACATTTAACGTTACATTTGTACATTAAATACGTGTATGTTATTGCGAAAGATAAACCATTCTGAGTTTTCTTACGCTTCCACCATGAGTAACATAGTAAGTATTACAGAAAGAAATTAAAGCCTAGTGAAGTCAAAAGCAAATCGTTCAGCGAATTTGGCTTAGTAAAAAGTTTGGCCTAATCATGCAGTCTGCACAGACAAACAAAACAGACTCGGACAAGGCACACTTAGTGCTCTGATAAGGTTTTGCTGGCTATGCAGCCTGGGGGTGTCTGGACTCTCATCAGCCCAGAAAAACGCCATTCTTGATATATTTAAAGCAAATAAAAACAGAGAACTCTGTCTGTAACAATCTGTGTTCCAATAGCATGTTGTTGTTTGTGCAAGACTGTGAGCAAAAGTTTATGTTGCTTTCCTGTGTCATTTAAAGCTGACAAAAGTTAAACAAAGTCATTAAAATACCATTCTTCAATTGGTACAATTTACAACTTGATTTTTCCCAATTGGAAGATTTCGCAACTCGTTTTTTTCCCAATTTGGTGATTTCACAACGTGAAAAATTCCCAATGGCATGGGTATACCGGACCCGTTCCCAATTGGGTGAAAAAAATCACTGTTCCTGATAAGCATTTTCAAACTTTACAGGATAATTTGGGACTCTTGCAGCACATGCATTAAGCCCCATTTTAGCAGAGTGTGACTTATTTGTTTTCAGCAGGATGATGGGGCAGAGAAACGTCAAGGAAAGCTTAGCGATGTTACACGACCATCGGAGCCTAGTTTCTCTCCAATGACAAAAAATGGTCGCAATGGAAGCCTGCCAAATATAAATGGTAAGAATGCTCTTAATTTGGTGTGAGAAATAGTATTGAGCTGTTTTGAAGTGAAGGGAATTTGTGAATGATTTCCTTCAAATGAAATGAAACCAGCTACTTGATACAAACCTTAGTTCAGTTGAAACTTATTTAGTTGAGCTAGGTTGTATGCCAAGCCTAAGAGACTAAGGGACATTTTTGAGACCATTTCCTAGGAAGAACCAGTTCTCTGTGAAAAGTTCTTGGAAGAAGCTAACTGGGGATCGCACCAGGGTTCTTTCGGTTACAAAGCAGGCAACGTATAATATTGATACCTCTGCTTTTAGGTATAAAGTTTTAATTATATGGTTACATGAAACTTTTATGTATCTGCTTATTAATATTGTTATACTCGAGTTTCCAAATAGGCAGAAGTTGTAATAAACTTACAAACAAGAATGTATTCAAACTATTACAAATATGTGCAGTGTACAAAACGTTAAGGAGACACATTATGTAAGTTGTTTATAACTGTAAGTTTTTCAGTAATAATAGCGATAGGGTTTAAACATCTGACACACGGTCTCCACATACATTCACGGTAAATAATTAAAAGAATGTTATAAAAGTTAACAAAACCCGTGTTACTTAACCCTGTACCACATAGATGCGTATTTTGACGCATTTGTAGTCCCTTATAAAGTTAAATTAATGAAAGACCTTTTTTACTAGATTCAAATTTTAAAGGCTCCATTTCAAACCCTTAGATACTAGTGAGCAGCAAACAGTATAAAACCTTAACAGACTGCGAGTTTCTCACTGTCTGTTCTGGTTTTATGCTGTTTTGCACATAGCCACTTTTAATTTGCTTCTGAGTGGAAAAGGGTTTATGTGCTCAATATTTGTAAAATTGGATTATTACTATGAAAGTGAAGTTATGAAGTCACAGTGTTAATTACTTTGAAAATGATTTCTTAACTTTCCGCAAAAAGTTACGTCTTCTCCATATCCTCTGACTCCTATTTTGACTTAGTGTTAAATGGAGTCGTGTTCTGAGAACACTGGGCATAATGCATGTGAGTAAAGTGTCGTCCCAGATTAGCTTGTGCAGTCTGCACAGGCTAATCAGGGACGACACTTTCCGCTTTTATGACATTTTTTGTTTAAATGAAGTCTGTTCTTAGCAAAAATCCAATTGAGGCGGAAAGAGTCGTCCCTGAATGCAATCTGGGATGACACTTTATGCACATGCATTATGCCCAGTTTTCTCAGAACGCAACACAATGGAAATATGCCTGAACAGGGTCAGTGAACAAGTTTATGGGTATTACTGTCCATAATTCTGGGCACTTACCGCAAAACCTCTCCTGTCATGTGACTAGCCAAATTTGTTTTTTTTACAATAATGACTAAGAAATGGGTGGATATATGTTGTCATTTACCAAACATCATAACAATAAAACAAAATTAGGCTTTATTTAGAAAAATAATAAATATGTAAAAATGGATTTATATTGATGAGACACATCTTGCTTCAACATTAAATTTAAACTCTCATGGTAAATTTCAGGAAAGTAATTTTACAGAATTCGTCAATATCCACTGCAACTTCAACTCTGACAGTTCAATGCTTCTATGTTCAGGTGCACCTGAGCCAATTCTGAGACGGACTCCTTCAAACCCACACTCCACCCTGACCAAGAAAGACAGCACTTTCTCCAATAACTCGGACGGTTCAGGTACCAGTCTTCTTAAATAGTACTTGCATTTGGATAAGCTGAGTAATAAAGAAACTTGATTTGCACATTGCTGAATTATTAAAGTCAATTCAGTTTTTGTTTGTTTTGGTATCAGGTTTGTTTGGTGCAAGCAATTTGCTCTTTTTGTCGGGATTCATGCATGATTGTTTTCTGTTTAGTTGAATTATTTTAATAGACAAGCATACTGGGGGATTGTTTTCAAGGTGAAGGTCACTGAACTAAAAACATAATAATAAAAAAGTGTGCTGAAGGAACAAAGGTCACAACATGGTTTTTTATGGGTCATGAATGTTGTGTTACGGTCAACAGCAACATTCAACCTTTTTTTACGTTTTTTTAACGATATGCCCAATATAGTAAGATATTAAATAAAAACGCAAGTGTGTAATACAACCTCTGTCTGGAAAGTTTTATACATCAGTTAAACATGCAGCAAGGAATGGAGTTTATTGAAGTTTATGTAAAGTATTCCTCACTTTTATATAGGAAAGCAAATACTTTCAGCTGCTAATGCATGAAACTATTTACAGTTTGGCCTTCAAAAATTGTCTAGTAACTGGTAGTTCATGATTATGCAATGTATCCTTCTGTTATCATTAAAATAATTGTTGGAATTTCTGCTTGCATTTTACCCCGTATGCGAGTATGCTGTGTTTGTGAAACTTGCCTTTACTGTGATAGTTTACATATTGAGCAAAATTCTGGGAAAACTGGGCTACATCCATGTGCATAAAGTGTCATCCCAGATATGCCTGTACAGCCTGCACAGGCTTATCAGGGATGACACTTTCCTCTTGTATGATTTTTTTTCGTTTAAAGGAAGCCTTGAGAGAAAATCCTGTTCAGGCGGATGGAATCGTCCCTAATTAGCCTGTGCTGATTGCTCAGGCTAATCAGAGACAACACTTTACGCACATGCATTAAGCCCAGTTTAAAAAAAAAGGGCTCATTTGTCTGTTGTTCTTGTATTTTATTGTTTCTTTGTTGTTCCTATCCATACAGGGTGCATGAACTCCCTTAGAACTAGATTCAGTGGTAAGAATGGACAAAATGCTAACCATAGACTAGCAGCAACCAGTTTGTAGGCCAGGGGCTAGAGGTCACAAGGCTTCTTAAGAATCAACTGAGCACATTTCTTGAGTCAGTCATATGACTCGTGTTCTGAGATCACTGGGCATAATGCATGTGCCTAAAGTGTCGTCCCAGATTAGCCTGTGCAGTTCGCACAGGCTAATCAGGGATGACACTTTCCGCCCAAATTGGATTTTTGCTAAGAAGAGACTTCATTTAAACGAAAAATGTCATAAAAGCGGAAAGTATTGTCCCTGATTAGCCTGTGCAGACTGCACAGGCTAATCTGGGAGGACACTTTACGCATATGCATTATGTCCAGTTTTTTCAGAACGCGACTCATAGTGTCTATGTGTTGCCAAGACTTGTATGGTCTAAGTGTAATCTGTGTTTGTGTGTGGTGAGGGTGGGGTAGGGGTGGGGGGGGGGGGCTACTGTGACAATCTCTTATTGTTATCTCAAATTTTCAAAGAAGAGGCATGCTATTCTTCTTGCCACTTATGCCACTGTTTGTGTCATGTAAACATTTGATGCATCTTTTATCCGAAATATTTAACTTGTTAAATTAATACATTAAACTCAAGATAAAAGAAGCCTTGTGAACCAACCCAGAACATAAAAAGTTTCACTAACACCTTTGCAACTTTGTATTCCACCTTTCAATTGAGTAAACTAATGTGGCATGCAAAAACTGGCACTGTTTTGCCCACTATCTCACAGGCTGTCTTTACTCTTAACTCTTTCAGTGCTGGAACCGAAATTTGAAGGCCTTTGCAAACAGTTTGGATCCAGAAGAGACGCCACAGAACGTGGTGTCTCATCAGGATCCAAACTGTTTGCTCTTTTGATAGTATTCTTTAAAAAAATAATGAAGAAAATGCTAATTTTAGAAATTCAGCATACGACATTTTAGCAGACGACAAATTTCCCAGCATGCAAAGGGTTAATGCATGTGTATATACAATCTTGGCTTGCATAATAAAGCAATATATTATTATTTTAAAGAGAATTGTTAACTAATCTGTACAGTCCCATTTTTACAGAAACAGTGTTTGCTTGTGTGTTGTTATCAATGATTGTTTATTAATACCTCTGTAAAGCAGTAAAAATTAATCTTAGAATAATTTAATAAATATGAATATATATACTTATAGCTAAATATATATATATATATATATATATATATATATATATATATATATATATATATATATATATATATATATATATATATATATATATATATATATATTATTATTTGCTGCCAGATGATAGTAAGTTTTTGTAAATACAAACCCTGACTACTTGCGCTAGAAAGATGTCCCCAGTCATGATAGTGCTTATGCTTAGTAATTTATTGCCAATTATTATCCAGCACTTTTCTGTCCATCAACACTGTAGAAAGCCAGGATGAATATACTCTCAGGCTTAATTTTGGTCTTATAAGCAAGTGTGAAGACTTTTGTTCATGTAGAGCCCTTTTTGAGCTTTTCATGCAGCATTTGCAGAGTGCTTAAAAAAGAGGAAATAGACAATAAAGAAAGTGGGAATACCATTATGTTACATTAAAGATAAGATAAATAATTAGTAAACATCTTCTTGAATAGGATTGTGTTTCAATTTTAGATCTGTAATATTTGTAATGGGAGGAGTTACATTTGCTTGTATAGTTCCATACCCTATCCTTGAGATGATTATATAACTATAGAATGCAAACTGCTTTTTACTGAATACTTTTTTGCTTGTTTTAACTTTCTTTCTTTTTGCAAAATACGTTGTGCTAACTAGATAATAAATAAAGATTGAGGATATTTCATGTAATGAAATGATGAAGCATTATTTTGGATGAGACATTATGGATTAAGTCTGAGTTGTGTTGTTTTTTTTATAATTGCTTTTGCGCATTTCCTCTTGTACTTTTTGTGAATTGTGTTTTGTCACTTGCGCCTTGCGATCACTTTTGATGACTTGTGCATTGCAAGGAAAAATTTGATTGGTGGCAAATCATTTGTTATAGACCATATCTAAGCGTCACTGCTCACATCTAATTAATAAGTCACTTGGTTGCTCAGTCATTCCTAGTCCTTGTTTTAGTTTCTCAGGCTTGCCAATATGGCAGAAAGTTTACACTGATATGTTGGAAAAAAAATGTTTTAACAGAAAGTGGGCCACATACAATGTAAAAAAAATGGACATAAAAAAACCTGTTGGTGACAAATAGAAAGGAACGTCTGTTCTAACTTTTAAGGTAATGAAAGATGGTCTTTTTGCTTTTCAAGAGCACATTGCTACATTGAAGACCAACTGAGTTGGCCAATTGTAATAAAGCACTTGCAGTTATGGGAATTGTAAACAGGTGACACAAACAATTATGTATTTTATTTACAAAGTTGACTGTAAATAAAATGCCTTCAGAGCATAAATAAGGGACAATGCAATGGTTAATGGAATAGGATGGCTTTTAGTGCACAAATTCAAAAGCTGCATAACTGTCAGTGATATACCATATACATACCCACCAACAAGCACTTGCAGGATGTTCAGCTGATTTTAAGAGCGTCTGTTCACAGCCGAGCATAATTTGTAAAAAATTAAAACAGTATTTCAGGAAATACAAGTTTGCAATTCATTAATGTGTAATGAGAAAAAAGCAATTCCCATGCTGCAGCAAATTTCTATATTTTTTCTCCATGAGATGCAGTACATTCTCATAAAGGTTTATATGTTTTCTCCTTGAGATGCAGTAATTCTCATCTCCATGAGATGCAGTACATTCTCATCTCCATGAGATGCAGTAATTCTCATCTCCATGAGAAACAGTACATTCTCATCTTCATGAGATGCAGTACATTCTCATCTCCATGAGATGCAGTACATTCTCATCTTCATGAGATGCAGTACATTCTCATCTCCATGAGATGCAGTACGTTCTCATCTCCATGAAATGCAGTAATTCTCATCTCCATGAGATGCAGTACATTCTCATCTCCATGAGATGCAGTAATTCTCATCTCCATGAGATGCAGTACATTCTCATCTCCATGAGATGCAGTACATTCTCATCTCCATGAGATGCAGTACATTCTCATCTCCATGAGATGCAGTACATTCTCATCTCCATGAGATGCAGTACATTCTCATCTCCATGAGATGCAGTACATTGTCATCTCCATGAGATGCAGTACATTGTCATCTCCATGAGATGCAGTACATTCTCATCTCCATGAGATGCAGTACATTCTCATCTCCATGAGATGCAGTACATTCTCAATTCCATGATATGCAGTACATTCTCATCTCCATGAGATGCAGTACATTCTCATCTCCATGAGATGCAGTACATTCTCATTTCCATGATATGCAGTATATTCTCATAAGGTTTAAGCAGTTTTTAACTTTAATTGCCTTAAATTATAAGGTTAAAAGCAGTTTTCAGTTGTGAATTTCAATCAGATGATAAGATTTCAAGCAGTTTTGAATGTCTGTCCTATAATTATGTCAGTTATATCAGTAGGTCAGTTATATTATAAGGTCAGTCCTATTATTATGTCATTTATATTATAAGGTCAGTCCTATTGTTATGTCAGTTATATTATAAGGTCAGTCCTATTATTATGTCAGTTATATTATAAGTCAGTCCTATTATTATGTCGGTTATATTATAAGGTCAGTCCTATTATTATGTCAGTTAAATTATAAGGTCAGTCCTATTATTATGTCGGTTATATTATAAGGTCAGTCCTATTATTATGTCAGTTATATTATAAGGTCAGTCGTATTATTATGTCAGTTTTATCAGTAGGTCAGTCCTATTATTATGCCCCCCTTCGAAGAAGAAGGGGTATATTGTTTTGCACATTTCAGTCGGTCAGTCGCTCGGTCAGTCCGTCCACCAGATGGTTTCCGGATGATAACTCAAGAACGCTTAGGCTTATTATCATGAAACTTCATAGGTACATTGATCATGACTGGCAGATGACCCCTATTGATTTTCAGGTCACTAGGTCAAAGGTCCAGGTCACAGTGACTTGAACTAGTAAAATGGTTTCCGGATGATAACTCAAGAATGCTTAGGCCTAGCATCATGAAACTTCATAGGTACATTGATCATGACTGGCAGATGACCCCTATTGATTTTCAGGTCACTAGGTCAAAGGTCAAGGTCACAGTGACTCGAAACAGTAAAATAGTTTCCGGATGATAACTCAAGAATGCTTATGCCTAGGATCATGAAACTTCATAGGTACATTTATCATGACCGGCAGATGACCCCTATTGATTTTCAGGTCAAAGGTCAAGGTCACAGTGACTCGAAATAGTAAAATGGTTTCCGGATGATAACTCAAGAATGCTTACGCCTAGGATCATGAAACTTCATAGGTACATTGATCATGACTGGCAGATGACCCCTATTAATGTTCAGGTCACTAGGTCAAAGGTCAAGGTCACAGTGACTCAAAACAGTAAAATGGTTTCAGGATGATAACTCAAGAATAATTAGGCCTAGGATTATTAAACTTCATAGGTACATTGATCATGACTGGCAGATGAACCCTATAGATTTTCAGGTCACTAGGTCAAAGGTCAAGGTCACAGTGACAGAAAAGATATTCACACAATGGCTGCCACTACAACTGACAGCCCATATGGGGGGCATGCATGTTTTACAAACAGCCCTTGTTATGTCAGTTATATCAGTAGGTCAGTCCTATTATTATGTCAGTTATAATATCAGTCCTATTATCATTTCAGTTATATCATAAGGTCAGTCCTATTATTATGTCAGTTATATCAGTAGTTCAGTCCTATTATTATGTCAGTTATATTATAAGATCAGTCCAAATATTATTTCAGTTATAACATGAGGATAGTACAATTATTATGCCAGTTATATCATAAGGTCAGTCCAATTATTATGCCAGTTATATTATAAGATCAGTCCAAATATTATTTCAGTTATAATATGAGGATAGTACAATTATTATTTCAGTTTTATCATTAGGTCAGTCTTATTGTTATTTCAGTTATATCAGAAGGTCAGTCCTTTTATTATATCAGTTATATCATTAGGTCAGTCATATTATTATTAATGTCAGTCTGAAGCAGTTTTGATTTTTGACTATCATTCGTTTAATTATTTTTGAAGCAGTTTTGAACTTTGAATGTCAGTCCTATTATTAGGTTTAAAGAAGTTTTCAACTTTGTCAGTTATTAGGTTAAATCAGTTGGAATGTCAGTCCTATTTTTAAGTTTAAGGCAGTTTTAAAGTTCGTCTTTTTTTCTTAGGTTGCTATGAGTTTTGATATGAGTCCTTTTATTGGGTTTGAAGTAGTTTTTTTTCCAAAAGTCAATTCTGTAATTAGATTTCAATCAGCTTTGAACTTTGAATGTCAGTCCTATTATAAGGTTAAAAGCATTTTTGATCTTTGAATATCAGTCTGATTATTTAAGTAAAAAGCTGTTTTGAACTGTCAATATCAATACTTTAGTTAGATTTCAATCAGTTTTGAACTTTGAATGTCAGTCCTATTATGATTTTTAAAGCAGTTTTGAACTTAAATTGAAGAGCTTCTTATGGCCAAATTGGAGACACAGCTGCATGATGTTATTGTTGCATGTTATGGTGTGTTTGTCAATGTCCCAATAACCAAGATACATGTATTGTGCTCAATTGGAATATTAATTCTGTTTAATATCATCCTCATCATATTTATAATTATTGTCAGCAAAGTTCTGCCTTGGGAATTTGCTACGCAATTTATTTGATGGGCTTTGTAGACAATACAGCTTTCTCAAATTTGATGCAATTAATTGGCCATTGGGCTATTTCAAACTTTTGGTAATTTATTGCCAATAATGCTATAGATATGTGTTGTCAGTCTTTTGGAAATATTGCTGTGCTTTTATCTTTGTGATTCTCCATAAGAGTGCATCATAAGGGTCCACGCTCATTTCCATCGTCATGGTAACTGTTCCTTATGTTCTCATGTTGGTAACGTGTTCTGTCCTGCTACCTCAGGGTTTACTGGTGTGGCCAGGATGCCATCCAATGAGAACGTAGTTACCAGCTTCTCTATGGTAACATCCACACAACTAAACGGTAAGATGGGATGTTGTGCTACCCATGCCCGTCTCCCAAAATGATGTCATGTGAACTTTGGTGTTGTGCAGGATCTTGAAATTTCCCACAATAGGAATGGACTTGATTGAAAAATCACACTATTAACCGAATCCCCTTGATTGCTAGGGTGGGGCTATTTAAATCCCCTAATATCAATAGTTTTGTTACTTTCAGTTGTGACACATGTATGGTAATTTTTTTGAGTACCATTAAATGTTCATGCAAAATGTTTAATTTACATTATACTAATACACAGTTTCAGCATGTGATGCATGATTGTTGTTTAGGTTTAACATATTTATTTGCATAAAATATCCAATTGGATTGGAATACAAGTTTTTACCACTTTTGGTTCCTCCGCCAGGTGTTCAAATGAATTACACTTAAGATTACAATAAGACAAAGAAATTCAATACTTAAATTACAAGTGTTTTGAGCCTGTTATGCCTTCACTGTTTAATTTAACGTTTATAACAGCATTTAGGCAACGACTTTTATATTTCTTGGTTTACAAATCGCTGACCCTAATTTTTGGAAAATGGAAAAAAAATAAAATTGGAGCTTTTGTGATCGCTTTTTGTCCGTCGTGCATCGTGTGCCGTCAACATTTGCCTTGTTAACTCTCTAGAGGCTACATTTATTGTCCAATCTTCATGAAATTTGGTCAGAAGATTGGTCGCAATGATATCTTGAATGAGTTCTAAAATGGTTACGTTTGCTTGAAAAACATGGCTGCCAAGGGGCGGGGCACTTTTCCTTATATGGCTATAGTAAAATCTTGTTAACACTCTAGAGGCCACATTTATTATTTGATCTTCATGAAACTTGGTCAGAAGATTCATCCCAAATATATCTTGGACGAGTTCAAAAATGATGCCGGTTGGTTGAAAAACATGGCTGCCAGGGGGCAGGGCATTTTTCCTTATATGGCTATAGTAAAAACTTGTTAACACTCTAAAGGCCACATTTATTTTCAGATCTTCATGAAACTTGCTTAGAAAATTTGTCCCAATGATATCTTGGATGAGTTCAAAAATGGTAACCTTTGCTTGGAAACATGGCTGCCAAGGGGCGGGGCATATTTCCTTATATGGCTATATATGGCTATAGTAAAATCTTGTTAACACTCTAGAGGCCACATTTATTGTCCAATATTCATGAAACTTGGTCACAAGATTCATCCCAATAATATCTTAGAAGAGTTCGAAAATGATGCCGGTTGGTTAAAAAACATGGCCGCCAGGGGGCGGGGCATTTTTCCTTATATGGCTTTAGTAAACGTTGTTAACACTCTAGAGGCCACATTTATATTCAGATCCTCATGAAACTTGGTCAGAAGATTTGTCCTAATGATATATTGGATAAGTTTGAAAATGGTAACCTTTGCTTGAAAAACATGGCTGCCAAGGGGCGGGGCATTTTTCTGTATATGGCTATGTATGGCTATAGTAAAATCTTGTTAACAATGTAGAGGCCACATTTATTGTCCAATCTTCATGAAACTTGGTCAGAAGAATCATCCCAATAATATCTTGGACGAGTTAAAAAATGATGCCCTTTGGTTGAAAAATTTTGCCGCCAGGGGGCTGGGCATTTTTCCTTATGTGGCTATATATGGCTTTAGTAAAACCTTGTTTACACTCTAGAGGCCACATTTATTGTCCCAATCTTCATGAAATTTTGTCAGAAGATTGGTCTAAATGACATCTTGGATGAGTTCGAAAATAATGATTTTGTTTGAAAAACATGGCTTCCAATGGGCGGGGCATTTTTCCTAATATGGCTATGGTAAAATCTTGTTAATACTTAAGAAGCCACATTTAGTGTCTGATCTTCATGAAACTTGGTCAGAAGATATATCCCAATAATATCTTGGAAGAGTTAAAAAATGATGCAGTTTGGTTGAAAAACGTGGCTGCCAGGGGGCGGGGCATTTTTCCTTATATGTCTATAGTAAAACCTTGTTAACACTCTATAGGCCACATTTATTTTCCGATCTTCATGAAACTTGGTCAGATGATTTGTCCTAATAATATCTTGTTATCTCAGGTGAGCGACTTTGGGCCTTTCAGGCCCTCTTGTTATATATATTTTATTCCCGACCACACTGAAAAACGAGCGAAACGATAAAAAAACACGATCCGATTTGAGAACGGTTGTGAATAAAATCAAGTAAGTACAATCGACGACTGGTTCACATATATTGCAGAGATCGAGATATTTTTCAATGTGACACCTTATGTACCTGTCCTTTTATGAGCACTTCTCAAAACTTATTTCGGGTAAAAATTACAGACAATAGGAAAATCAGCATCAGTAAAATTTCGACCGCATCAAATTTATTTCTGAGTCTGTGACACAACTATATTGTTTAACATGTTAATTATCTTAAACAAACCCGATATTATATTAGATAAAAAAAAAGTATTTCCTTGCAATTTGATAATTAGTATAAATAATCCAATAAAACACTGACATTATTTACGATATATGTGTTTAGGAATTTTGTAGACACGTCCGCCATAGTTAGGAACTGTACAGAAAGTTTGTAAATCGGAACAAATCGGTATATCTCAGAAAATCCTAGATAAATGTATTCGTCGTTTCAATGCTTAGGGCCGAATAATTTCGGCAAATCGGAACTCAACTTGCGTAAAACACTTGCTCAATTAGCCCTTTAACTCCACCTCCGTTCTCTGCAAAAGATTTGAAGAGGAAGCTATGCATGTGCTATTATTATGCCCCCCTTCAAAGAAGAGGGGTATATTGCTTTGCTCATGTCGGTCTGTCGGTCGGTCGGTCTGTCGGTTGTCCACCAGGTGGTTGTCAGACGATAACTCAAGAACGCTTGGGCCTAGTATCATGAAACTTCATAGGTACATTGATCATGACTCGCAGATGACCCCTATTGATTTTTAGGTCACTAAATTGGAGGATTGCCATTGAGAAACAAACACACAATTGGTTCGGCATGTTGATTGCTAGACGAAGGAAGCCAATTTTGTCGGCGAGAAATTTGTCTCTTTATAAATTCAGACAGGAAGCGGCTTTCCTTTGATGACGTCAAACTGTCAATTCACACAGACTGCAAATTTTTGGAAGACTTAAACTGATTCTTTGTTTACAATTCCAGTAAAAAATCACTTGCTAACATTAAAATTTTGATTAAATTACCGGTATCAAAAATAAGCAAAAGCGAAGTTGAAAAATATGATTAAATTAATTCGCGTCAGTTAAAACAGGGACCTATACAAACATTGTTTGTATAGGTCCCTGGTTCAAATAAGACGTTTTGCGTTGAAAATCCATTAGTTTTAATGACAACCACAACTTTAACAAACATTACCGCGACGAGGCGGGGATCGATCTACCTCGATTTTTTTTCATGGACGATCTCATAAGTCGAGTAAGAGCAAACAAATAATTTGTGTAAGAGTAGTTTATCTTATATAAGATTTATGCAACGGGCATCCCATGGCGTACTGGTGCGCATCGAATTACAGAAATAAAGCAAAGTTTTTTTATTTTATGGGAGAACGCATGTCATGTAATGGTGTGATTAAAATTGCTTGATGTTACAAAAGGTGCTTTTAGGACTCATTTCATTTGAAGAAATATAAAAGATATGTTGTCTTTGTTCTGATGTTATTATCCCCCGCCATAGGCGGAGGGATATTGTTTTGACGTTGTCTGTCTTTCCGTCCGTCCGTCCTTCCGTCCGTCCGTTCGGAGCCATATCTTGATATTGCTTTGGCGGATTTCATTGAAACTTGGTATGAGTATATATATGGATAAGAGGATGATGCACGCCAAATGGCATTACACACAATTTGTTAATAACGGAGTTATGGCCCTTTGTATCTTGAAAAAAATGCTTTTTTTGGGTGTCCGGAGCCATATCTTGGAAATGCTTTGGCAGATTTCATTGAAACTTGGTATAAGTATATATATATATATATGGATAAGAGGATAATGCACGCCAAATGGCATTGTACACCATCTGTTAATAACAGTATCTTGAAAAATGCTTTTTTGAGTGTCAAATATAACATTTTGTGTCCAGAAGCATATTGGAGGGGGATATCAATTCAATGAATTTGCTTATTAGTATTAACTTTTTTCCAATGTTTATTTATTTATTTTTACTTTTTCGACCGCCAGATGGACCATTTTCAAAAACTTTTTTGTAAACCAATAAAAAAAAAAGTTGTGGCCTTATTTTGGCCATGAAATAGCGTAGTCATCCACAAAGTCTATCGACACTAGTAAGGTTTTAAGAGATACCATTTTTATCTATTAGGAACAAAAGAGGATAAAGGACTGAGCCTTGGGGTACCCTTGCTTTAATTGGCATACTTTCTGACAATGCATCTTTAAACAACACTTGCTATGATCAGTTTAAAATGTAATCTGTGAGCCAAAACAATAACTCATTTTTAAGACTATAATGAGTTTTTTCACTCAAACTTAAGTCTGTTTTTGCAACTTGTATTTAAACAAAATGTTTGTGTTATGTAGTCTTTTCTGCATTGGTTATTTGTCTTTTCCCTTAAGTTATCTCTCTGATTCCTTAAGACAAGTGAGTGTTTGTGATTTGGTCTTGTAGAAAAAAAAATGCTGTGATTTCAAGCAAGTATGATGTGTATTTATTTATCTTATCAGTTGGAGACAATTAACACAGATTTTTTAACTAGAAGTAGACATTAATTGCCAAATTTTTACTGGCCTAAGCAAAATCTTGCAATAATTATGGTGTTCATGTTGTTCCTGTTTTCAGTGCTGAATTCTGCTAGATGTGAAGTACTTACAAAACTGAACTACAATTTGTATTTTATTTTTGGTCATATTTTGAAAGTAACAAAGTTAGAATACAATAATATGAAAATATGAATTGACATCATTTAGCATGCAGATATACTGTTTTCAGAGGATGTGTTCAAGATTAATTTGTTATCTGTCTTCTCACTGAACCCTCAGATCTACAGTTTGTTACAGAGTTAATATAATTAAATTACAGATTTTGTAACACTCAGTAAGAGGAAGGGGTGGGTGTGGGTAAGGCTGACTGAAAAGCTATGTATGACAATGTTAAGAGTGCTAGTTGATGTTAGCTTTTGAAATGGCTCCCGGCTTTGTCAGTTATGTCATATAATCATATACCATGCTTTGTAAAATGTATGAGATAAAGATTTAGCATAATCAATTTTTGAGGTAACGTCTTTAAAAGTGCATGCCTTTTAAATATAATTAATATTAACTGTGTTGAAAATGTGAACAGTTTGGTATTCTCACCATTTGTTCTTTTCATTCTATGTTTCTATTTTAGTAACCACATTTTTTTCTGCTCAACTGAGCACCTCTAATTTATGGAGAATAATTGTATATATTGTAAATAAGTAGTATGTAACACCACTTAATTCTGTTACTATCTCAGTATCCATCTTTTTTAGCTCACCTTAGTACCTCACATTGGGCGATTATTGCACTATTTTGGTTACAGTCAAAACTGACCTAACCGTAACTTGAGAATAATGGTCAATTGCATATGATAGTCAGTCTGAATCCCCCCCTCCTGAAAATAACTATATTACACTTGAGAATAACTGTCATTTGTCCATAACGATCAACGGCCAGTATATTTCACTCTGAAAGTCATGTTTGAACTGAAAATAATGGTCACACGTCAGTCGTTTTTACTCGCGAAAATTAAGAACACAAGCGAAACAGGTGCGTTTAACAATAAGAATGTGTATTACACTGTAACTCCAATATAACGCGGATAACGGGGTCCATGCCAAGCAACAGCGTTATAAACGGACAGCGTTATAAGTTTTGAGCTTATTTATTTAAGAGGGCTATAAAAACAGGTAAAGTATAGCCTATAATATAGGTCCTTTGTATTGTCATGCTGTGTTGTCATCCGCAAATACATGAATATAAACCGAATCGAACGATAACAGTATACATACCGCTTTTCTAATGTGCACATTTATCCGATAATCCAATATAATTACAACATCACTTACGAAAAAATAATGTTAAACATTTATGACAAGAAATATGTTTATGAATTTCGTAAACAAATTCATATGCCTACGCCATTTTTCAGAAAAATTAGTAGAGTGCATTATGGGACACAGCTTTCATTGGACGAGCGAATTTAAATTTAGATTGAATGCAATACGATACATGTACAAAGAAATATTTTATTGCGTCATACGCAGCATGTAAAAAACGTGTTTTCCGTGGACTTTCTGATAACTTGCACAAATTTAAGTTCATCTCTGTTAACCATTACACTGCTTCATGTAAATAAGATGCAAGCATTTTTAATTTCTTTTTTGTAAACGTACTGAAACATTACACACACACAGATATTTTTATTTATCAAGCATGTGTAGCATATAATAAACGATAACACACTTACACAGGCAAAGTTTATACAATGAAATACAATACACGATAAATACAAAACATAAACAGGTAATTGTTTTAAGTAACTTTAATTTGATAATAATTCCGCTTGCACTTGCCTTATTGAAATTAGCGCACTGAACTGCTCTGATAGGGAATACATGTAATAAACACGGACTCGCAAGTTTTCACACCTTTATTGACATTACACAACAGATTAACACCAATGAACTGTCGAGTGTCGTTTAACCTCTAATTGATCAGTTAAACGGACGGATAAAGCAATCAAGCTGTGATTGCCGGCTTCTTTGAATTTTCTGAAAATACATGAAGTTGCTAAACAAGGATTTGAATCAGAAATGGAAGGTTGGAGAAAAAACGGGATCCAAGGACCCCCCGCGTTATATTGGACACAGCGTTATAACGGACCGCACTATATTGGAGTTACAGTGTAGTTGCAATTATCAGCTGCATTCATAACAACAAAGCATGAGTGCGTGACAAAGTCAATTGATCTTTATCCTTGATAAGGTGCTGAAAACAACACTAAGCTGGCGAGTGTTGTTAAAAGACGGGGATAAAAGGATAAGTGATCGTCTCTTCAGGAAAAATATACAATGAATTGCAACTTTTATAACAAACTAACAAAAATTTAACAAAATTATTGCATCTTTTTCTTTGAATTTGAAAGATACAGTTATACTGTACTTTCTGTACGACTGGGTGGGTAAAAACGTAGCAATACTTCCAACTGACCAACCATTTAAAAAGTTGTGATCTGAAAATAGTGGTCACTCATCGACAACAGTCACTTTGGTCATTCCCCATGACTGACAGCTGTTCTCAGTTTTGACTGTATTTACTCTGGGTGTTATATGTCTGGTACAACAGTTTAATTTCCCATGCTCAGGAGGGCGATTGAGAACCATCATGGCTTTCTTGTTTTTTAAAAACTGCTCCATGTCATGACAATTTTGATGTCTGTGATAAGCAAACAATAAGGTAGACGACTGTTACTATTTTAAATGTCCATGCAATTCTAATTCATTGACAGCTCCAGATGTGTGTTTTACAATTCCTATGTCTTAGGCTATCTGAAGAGTTGTTCATATGGTGGTAAAATTTTAAGTCATATATCGAGTACTGTCTGCAGAGTATATGTGTCTTGTTCTGAGAAAACTGGGCTTAATTAATGTGCGTAAAGTGTCGTCCCTGATTAGCCTGTGCAGTCCGCACAGGATAATCAGGAACGACACTTTCCGCCCAAACTTGATTTTCAGTAAGGAGGGACTTCCTTGAAACTAAAACTACCATTAAAGGGGAAAGTGTCGTTCCTGATTAGCCTGTGCGGACTGCACAGGCTAATCTGGGAGGACACTTGACGCACATGAATTAAGCCCAGTTTTCTCAGAACACGACACATATTGTTAAATTTTAGCCTCCCTCTGGGAAAATAAAGTATTGTCCCAGATTAGCCAGTGCAGTCTGCTAGCCTGTGTAGTCTGCTAGCCTGTGTAGTCTGCTAGCCTGTGTAGTCTGCTAGCCTGTGCAGTCTGCTAGCCTGTATAGTCTGCTAGCCTGTGTAGTCTGCACAGGCTTATCTGTATCGAAACATCACCCCCTAAACTGTATTTTTGCTGAGAAGAAACAAAAAATACAATAAAAGGAAAAGTTTTGCCCACAGGCTAATCTAGGACGACACATAAGGCACATTTTCTTAGAGGGAAGCTGATATGCAAGTTGTATTATAGTGTAATATGTATTGTGGCCATTACAGGATTTCTTTCCTTTGAAGGGTTCTTTACTTTATCCTAGTTGCTGACTTCTGCGCACTTTTCCTTGTATTGTTTAAGAACAGAGACATGCTATATTATGTCTACAATTTACAAAACATTATGTATTATCCTTAAGACAGGTTTGTTTGTAATTTTTGTCCTGCCCTACAATAAAAACATTGTAGGATTTGAAGAGTTTTACATACACTGTAACTCCAATATAAAGCGCTCCGTTATAACGCTGAATCCAATATAACGCGGAGGGTGCTTGGATCCCATTTTTTCTCCAACCGTCCATTTGATTTCTGATTCAAATCCGTATTATGCAATTTCATGTATTTTCAGACAATTCAAAGATGGCGGCAATCACAGTCATGTTGATTGCTTTATTCAACCGTCCGTTGAACCGATTATAATCGCCTCGAGGTTAAACAACACCGACAGCTAATTGGTGTTAATCTGTTGTGTAATGTCAATAAAGGTGTGAAAAACTCGCGTGTCAGTGTTTATTACATGTATTCCTCATCAGAGCGGTTCAGTGCGATAACTTCCATAAGTTAAGTGCAAGCGGGATAGTTATACAATTCAAGTAATTCAAAACGATTGAAACATTCTTACTTTGATATGGTTGCAGTTTGACTATGTTAAATGAGCGGCTGTGAAATATACTGCCTACTGTATAAAACAACTTTTTCTGTCATTTCATTATCATTCTAGTATTATGTCATTTAATCTTTCAGTTCGTGTATAAGAAATTAAATAATGCAGACGATTTATTTACATGCGAACGCAGTGTACCGGCAATTGTCAACAGAGTTTCACTTTCATTTTCGCGCGGTATCAGAAAGTCCCCGGGAAACACGTTTTTTGCATGCGTATGACGCAATAAAACATTTTTTGTACATGAGTCGTATTGCATTCAATCTAAATTTAAAGTCGCTCGTCCAATGAATTATCTGCACCATAATGCACTGTACTCTTAACACTTCTGAAAATGGCATATAGATCTATGCGTACGGTTGTGTTTACGAATTTCTTAAACATATATCGTCATTAATGTTCAACATTATTATTTTTAAGTGATGTTGCAATTTTATTGGATTATCGGATAAATGTGCACATAAGAAAAGCGGTATGTATACTGTTATCGATACGATTCGGTTTATATGCATGTATTTGCGTCAACACAGCATGGCAATATACATGACCTATATTATAGGCTATTCTATACCTGTTTTTTTTTATAGCGCCCTGCAGTTAATGAGCTAAAAACCTATAACGCGGATCCGTTATAACGCTGTTTCGCGGCTTGGACCCCATTGACCGCGCTATATTGGAGTTACAGTGTAATACAATGTCCAAAGAGACATAATTATACTCTTAGGGTGGTTTGCAACGAAACATTAACACAGTCACATATATAATTAGATATGATGAGTTCTTTATACCATAATATGTAGCATTAGTTTATTTGTGTATATTTGTATTTATAATTCCTTCAAATAAGTGTTTATTGACAAAACCTTCAAAAACCTGGTCCCATGGTCTTATTAAACATCAGTACAACACAATTTAGTTAGGATTAAATAAATGAAGAATTGTTTTGCTAATCACCAATCTCTATAAAAAATGTAATTTAGTAATTTTTAGCAGGGCTGTTTTCGGAGCAAACCCGAGCTATTGTCATAGCCAGCTCGTTGTTCGCCGTAGGCATTGTGCTAAAACCTTAACATTGGCCATAACTTTTTTAATATTGAAGATAGCACCTTGATATTTGGCATGCATGTGTATCTCATGGAGCTGCACATTTTGAGTGGTAAAATTTCAAGGTGAACATCATCCTTCAAGGTCTAGGGTCAAAAAAACAAAGTCAAGGGAAGTAATAAGCTTTAAATGGACATAGTTATCTGACCTGCCCACCTAATATTTTTGTTAAATAAATCAAAGCGGCGCATTAGGCGGCATTGTGTTTCTGACAAACACATTGTGGTAAAAGGTCAAGGTCATCCTTTACGGTTTACGGAAAAAAATAGAGATTTAAGGGAAGTAATAAGCTTAAAAAAGGGAGAAAATTATTAAATATTAAACATAGCCACTGTATATATTTGGCATGCATGTGTATCTCATGGAGCTGCACATTTTGAGTGGTGAATCTGCAGTCACGGTAGTTGCTTTTAATTATTTGCTACTAAAAATAGAGATTTGTTACAGACAATTATTTTCAAGGGAAGTAATTTATATAATTATAAATCTCATATTATATATTTTCTTACCAAGAATTGATGTTCTTTTTACAGTTACTGTACAGATTTATTATTTTGATTATTTAATGATTGATTTGTCAAAGTTTTTTTTTTTAATGATATAATTATAATTTCTTTGATGTTCATTACATACATGTGGACTTATGTCCATAGATACATGATCAACTCTGGCTATGATCTCTTTTAAACCACAGGCCTTGGTTGTCAGTGATGTCTGACATGGTCATAATTGACTGTGAGACCCTGCCAAATAATAAATAGAAATTTTATTTCAATGCGGCGCAGTAGGGGGCATTGCGTTTCTGACGAACACATCTCTTGTTGGGTCACTAGGTCAAAGGTCAAGGTCACTGTGACCTCTAAAAAAAAAAAAAAAAAAGAAATTCTGACAAGCTCTCGCAGCCGAGCGTGGCACCCATTATGCGGTGCTCTTGTTCATATTTATATTCTTTCAATCTTTCAAAAGCTCTTGTTCATATTTATATTCTTTCAATCTTTCAAAACTAAGTCCTTCCTTTAAGGAACAAATTAATGATAAATGTTACTTTTGTTATGAGTTCAAAGTTCAGTTGCGAGTAACTTGTAACTTAAATTTTACATCAGATCATTGTTAACATTGAGCACTGTTTTTTTAGAACCCAACTTGTTGACGCCCACCCCCCTTAGAGAGCTACAGAAGGAGAAAGCACACCTGAAAATGCTACACAAAAGAGAAAAAGATCTGGAAATACTAAAGAAGAAACATGAAAAGGTAAAAATCTCTCAAGGTTTGACCAGAATTTAAAATCCCACAGCTGTTGTGTATCGGAGATGAATTTCCATTTATGCAGAATACGTCTTTTTTTATGTCCTCTTTTGAAGAAGACCGTATGTAACAGCCACTGTGTCAGTCTGTGTTTGTCTATACAAAGCTTCCTGTCTCAGCCATGTGTTTGCCGTAAACTGAGGGATATTGAATGGGCACAATTTTCAAGCAACATAAGACGACATTTCTCATGTAAACCTGTGGCCCTACATCAAAGGTCAAGATCAGACTAAGAGGTCAAGGATCAAATTTTGCCATTACACAGCTTGAACATTCCTGTCTCAGCCATAACTTTACCATATACATGTATTTTGAAATCTACAAATGACCTCTGTCGTTACACTGCTTGTTGTGTGTAAAACCTGTCTTCCTACTTGATTATTCAAGATCACACTTTGTATAGCCGTTCAAGTTCAAATTCAACCGTAATATTATTGTTTTTATTATAACATTACAATTTTTTGATGGATTTTGAAATAACATGGCAAAGATGTCAACCATTATAAGACAATGTGTTTTGTGTAATACCCATCTGGCTACTTCAATGGTCAATGTCATGTTTAGAGGTCAAAGATCAAAATTGATTCAACAAAAGCCTTATAACATTGTGCCTATTTTCATGCAAAGTTCAGTCAAGTTATTGTATAAATAATTTGCATGTTACTTGCACAAAAAAAAACGCACATTCAAATGACCACATCTTGTTTACATCATGTCATGTTTTTGTTATATATCATTTGTCTTAAAATTATCTTGTAAATCAAGGCATAAAATTATATTAATTTAAGACGTGAGGTTCCAGTTGTTTAAAGCCTCCGTAAACAACTTTTATTCAACACAAACCAAGTTTTCACAGCGTTGCACAACTTTTGTGGTGCCTTCCTAGCTATCAGAAAGATTCCAGTTCAGTTCTCACTTTTGGAGTATTTGTATGATCTTCTTTTCAAACACCATGTACTAAACAGTTCTTCTCAGTAAATAAACCCTAGAATGTACAAATAAGCCTTAGGTTTCAGATTCAATTGAGCTATAATTAACCTTTAGCTATTTTAGTTAAAACTAACTCAAGTTAGGTTCTTAATGTTGTTGGTAACTTATATTGACATGAAACTCTAATCTTTTATTTAAAAGGAACTAACCAAGCTTCTCAATGATTTTGGTGATTTAAAGGAACAGGAAACCGTTTTATATTTCAGTTAAAACTAATCAACCAAGCATTCTCAATGTCTTTGGTAATTTGCAGGAACAAGACAGCCTGCGAGAGATGCACAGTATACGAGAGGAGAAGCTTCTAGCGCAGCAGCAGAAGGAGTTGGCAAACATCAGCAAGACACACTCGAAGCTGGTGAAGAGAGCGTCGAAGTCAGGGTCGGCTCCCGAGGTCGAGAAGGAGAATGCTGCCAAGCTAGACGAGCTCCTTCTACAGCATGAACAAGATGTGAGTGGTTAATGTTGGGGTGTTAATTTTATTGTTCAGTGATGCTTGTTTTCAAAAAAAATATTTGAGCCTGGTTCTAGGACCATTGGGTGAAAACAGGTCAGAATTTTTGTCTTGACAATATTTAAGCTGATTTTAAATTAGGGTCAAGTGCCTCAAAAAAACTAGATTGATGGGTCAAATCTTTTGAAAAACCTTGTTTTCACTCTAGAGGCTACATTTACGACTTAATCTTAGCAAAACTTGGTCAGAATTTTTAGCTTGACAATATCTAGGTCAAGCTCAAATCTGGGTAATGTACATACAAAAACTAGGTTACCTTTCTAGAGGCCAATTTCATAACTGAATCTTAATAAAACTTGTAAGTTATGTTTCTGTTGACAATGTGTCCGCCAAGTTTGAATCTTGGTTATTTGCATCCCAAAACTACTTTAACGTATCACATCATAGAGAAAAATTGTTGCCACTCCAGAAGTAAAATAAATGACTCAATCGTGATGAAACGTTGTCAGTTTGATTATCATGTCAATATCTAGTATGAGTTCAAATCTGGGTTTATGACGTCCGCCTATTGACAGGTAGCCAATTTTATAAATCTCCGCCTATTGACAGGTAGCCAATTGTATAAATCTTGATAACTCTTGTCCAGCGGATAACTTTTGGTTATCTTAAATTTCATGATAGGATAACCAAAAGTTATCCGTTGGATAAGAGTTATTCAGATTTATACAATTGGCACTGGTAGGTCATGGGTTTAATCCCCACTATGGGAGCGTTCTTTTGATCTCCCCCAAAGACACCAAGTACTGGTTCTTGGCCCAGGAAATGGACTCGAGAGCGTTTCAATAAGTCTAAGGCTTTTGATGCAATCGAGCTAAAATAAATGGGTTTAAACTAAACTAAATCTGGGTCATGCTTTTCCAAAAACTAGGTCACCTTGTCAAATCTAAGAAACACGATGTTATCACTCTATAGGCCACAATTATAACTCAATCTTGATGAAACTATATTGAAATGTTAATCTTGACAATATTAAGGCCTTGTTTGAATCAGGTGTCAAATCGAAGAAACACCTTGTTACCACTCTAGAGGCTACTTTTATCTTTAAAAAATCTTAGAGATAACATTTTAGAAGCCACATTTATGACTCAATGAATTGTCAGAATTGTTATTTAGAATCTGTCATGTTTGTGAAAAAATAGGTTACCAGTTCAAATGTTAGAAAACCAATATTTCCACTCCAAAAGCCACATTTATGACTTAATCTGAATGAAATTTGGTCAGAATGTTTATTTAAAAAATATCAGAGCCATGATTGAATCTGGGTCAAAACAGGCCATACACTATGATGCTAGGTCAAGTCTTTGCCAGTTTGTAAGTGTTGCCATTGTTCAAGTCTTCAATCAGTTTGTTTCTTTAGGTTGATGACTGCAGTGTAATCAATATCACGTTAAACATATCACAATAACAGGTTAAACATATCACAGTATCATGTTTAACATTCATACTTTGCTCACAGTCAGCTGTCACTTTGTTCTTACAGGGATTTTTGGTGGCTCTTCTACTGTCAGCTGTTGACTTTCTACCTGCTGGTCAGATAAGTGTGGTGTTTCCACTCAAGCTATCTTTTTTTAATACTCATAAACTATTTATCTCTATCATTTCAGCTGAAGTTAATGCAGATGTCACCAATTATTTTCACCATTTTGGGAATTGGGCTGGTGTCCTTTGGATTTGGAAAAAATTAACCTTTTTGACAAATAAAATCTTAGAAGTTAAGTATTTTAATATTATACTTACATAGGTTCAATTAACTGAGCTGGATAAGATGAACTAAATGTGTTTGTTCTCTAAATACAACTGTGTGTACTATTTCAGTTGAAGGTACTTCAAAAGTTGCTAGCGGAGGTGTTTTTAACCTGTGCATAAACCAATACAAACTCTGTGTACTTTTTCAGGGAAGGTTCTTCAAAAGTCGCAGGCGGAGGTGTTTGTAAACCTGTGCTTGGACCTGTACAAACTCTGTTTGCTATTTCAGTGAAGGTACATTAGAAGCCGCAGGGGGAGGTGTTTGTAAACCTGTGCAGGGACCAATACAAACTCTGTGTGCTATTTCAGTGAATATACTTTAGAAGTCGCAGGCAGAGGTTTTTTATAAACCTGTGCATGGACCTGTACAAACTCTGTGTACTATTTCAGTGAAGGTACATTAGAAGTTGCAGGCGGAGGTGTTTGTAAACCTGTGTATGGACCAATACAAACTGTGTGTACTATTTCAGCTGAAGGTACTTCAAAAGTCGCAGGCGGAGGTGTTTGTAAACCTGTGCATGGACCAATACAAACTCTTGTGTCCTATTTCAGCTGAAGGTACTACAAAAGTCGCAGGCGGAGGTGTTTGTAAACCTGTGCATGGACCAATACAAGCGGGAGCTGGACCTGAGTCTGAGGCACAGTGACCCCATTTACGACACACTGCAGCTAGTGATGGACCAAGACCATAAGGAGCACGAACACAAACTTAAAGTAGGTGCTCTCTTGTAGGCTGTTCATTTGAGTCGTGTTCTGAGAAAACTGGGCATAATGCATGTGCGTAAAGTGTCGGCCCAGATAAGCCTGTGAAGTCCGCAAAGGCTAATCAGGGACGACACTTTCCGCTTTTATGACATTTTTCGTTTAAATGAAGTCTCTTTTAAAAAAAATCCAATTTAGGTCGAAAGTGTCGTGCGTGCCTGCGTCGTCAATATTTGCCTTGTGAACACTCTAGAGGCCACATTTATTGTCCTATCTTCATGAAACTTTGTCAGAACATTTGTCGCAATGCTACCTCGACCGAGTTCGAAAGTGGGTCATGCTGGGTCAAAAACTAGGTCACTAGGTCAAAAAAAAGAAAAACCTTGTGAACACTGTAGAAGTCACATTTGATGCCCAATCTTCATGTTACTTTGTCAAAATGTTTGTCTTAATGACATGTTGGTTGAGTTCAAAAATGGTTTCGGTCCATTGAAAAACATGGCCACCAGGGGGCGGGGCAGTATTCCTAATATGGCTATAGAGAAACCTTGTGAACACTCTAGAAGTCACAGTTTTTGCCCAAACATCATGAAACTTGGTCAAAACATGGGTTTTATTGATATCTCGGATGAGTTCAAAAATGGTCCAGAGCGGTGAAAAAACATGGCCGCCAGGGGGCGGGGCAGTTTTCTCTATATGTATATAGTGAAAACATTTGAACACTCTAGAAGTCACATTTTTGGTCCAATCTTCATGAGATTTGGTCAGAACATTTGTTTTCAGGATACAACGGTTGAGTTTGAAAATGGTTCAGATCAGTAAAAAAACATGGCTGCCAGGGCATAATCATAATCATGAAATTTGGTCAAAACATTGGTTATGTGGATACCTCGGACGAGTTTGAAAATAGTCGTGAACATTTGAAAAACATGGCAATAATAACAGAGGATTATTATGTTGATGATTGGTTGGGGATGAAGTGCAACAAACGTATTTTTGCCATCTGAAAACCCTTTATTAAATAATCTCAATATTTTAAGTAGTAATATTGATTTCACAGAAAATTTCTTAAGGGAGAAACAACTGTATATAACAGTTTAGAGTCAGGCCCCAAATTCCTGTGCTGGCCACTTTCCACACATTTTGTTGCATGCAATTTAATGACTGCAGACCAATGAAATAGCCATTAGCCACAGCAGGTACCTCATTATCTCTGACAGTTGCTTGATGCCTAACGCCTTGTTTACAGCCCTTTGCAGTGAACAGCATGGAACAGCAATTGCTATACAGTGGTATCAATATAGAGATTAACACATAAATACATCTGTCTGGCATTTATTTTCGTATAAAAATCCGCATGCTGACTGCATAAAAAGAACAGATTACAACATTGAAGCAAGCTCTTAAAATAGCAAAATTATGTACTCATATATTTCTGACCAGTCTTTGTCCGTCGTATGTCCGTCCGTCCGTCTGTCCGTAAACATTTGCTCGTAAACACTCTAGAGGCCACATTTCTTGTCCCATCTTCATGAAACTTGGTCAAAAGCTTCGCCCCAATAAAATCTCGGCCGAGTTCGAAACTGGGTTGTGCCCAGTCAAAAACTAGGTCACTAGGTCAAAAAAAAGAAAAACCTTGTAAACACTGTAGAAGTCACACTTTATGTTCAATCTTCATGTAATTTTGTCAAAATGTTTGTCTTAATGATATCTTGATTGAGTTCAAAAGTGGTTCCTGTGTGTTGAAAAACATGGCCGCCAGTGGGCGGGGCAGTTTTCCTTATTTGGCATTAGAGAAACCTTGTAAACACTCTAGAAGTCACAATTTTTGCCCAATCATCATGAAAGTTGGTCAAAACATTGGTTCAATTGATGTCTCGGACGAGTTCGAAAATGGTCGAGATCGGTGAAAAAACATGGCCGCTAGTGGGCTGCGCATTTTTCTCTATATGTATATAGTGGCAGTTTTCCCTATTTGGCTATAGAGAAACCTTGTAAACACTCTAGAAGTCACAATTTTTGCCCAATCATCATGAAATTTGGTCAAAACATTGGTTTTATTGATATCTTGGATGAGTTTGAAAATGGTCGGGATTGGTGAAAAAAACATGGCTGCCAGTGGGCGGGGCATTTACATTTTTGTCACACTTTTGGCCCAATTTTCAGGAAATTTGGTCAGAACATTTGTTTCCTTGATACAAGAGTTGAGTTCAAAAAATGGTTCCGGTCAGTTGAATAACATGGCTGCTGGGAGGGGGGCAGTTTTCTCATTATGCTCCCCCCCCCTTTCGAAGAAGAGAGGGTATATTGTTTTGCTCATGTTGGTCTGTCCGTCCACCAGATGGTTTCAGGATGATAACTCAAGAGCGCTAATGCCAAGGTTCATGAAACTTCATAGGTACATTGATCATGACTCGCAGATGACTCCTATTGATTTTAAGATCACTAGGTCAAAGGTCAAGGTCACCATGACCCTAAATAGTAAAATGGTTTCCGGATGATAACTCAAGAACACTTAGGCCTAGGATCATGAAACTTCATAGATACATTGATCTGACTCGCAGATGACCCCTATTGATTTTCAGGTCACTAGGTCAAAGGTCAAGGTCACGGTGACCCAAAGCAGTAAAATGGTTTCCAGATTATAACTCAAGAACGCTTATGCCTAGGATCATGAAACTTCATAGCAACATTGATCATGACTCGCAGATAACCCTTATTGATTTTCAGGTCACTAGGTCAAAGGTCAAGGTCACGATGACCCAAAATAGTGAAATGGTGTCCGGATGATAACTCAAGAACGCTTAGGCCTAGGATCATGAAACTTCATAGGTACATTGATCATAACTCGAGATGACCCCTATTGATTTTCAGGTCACTAGGTCAAAGGTCAAGGTCACGATGACCCAAAATAGTAAAATGGTTTCCGGATGATAACTCAAGAACGCTTAGGCCTAGGATCATGAAACTTCATAGGTACATTGATCATGACTCGCAGATGACCCCTATTGATTTTCAGGTCACTAGGTCAAAGGTCAAGGTCACGGTGACCCAAAGCAGTAAAATGGTTTCCGGATGATAACTCAAGAACGCTTATGCCTAGGATCATGAAACTTCATAGCTAAATTAATCATGACTCGCAGATAACCCTTATTGGTTTTCAGGTCACTAGGTCAAAGGTCAAGGTCACGATGACCCGAAATAGTAAAATGGTTTCCGGATGATAACTCAAGAACGCTTAGGCCTAGGATCATGAAACTTCATAGGTACATTGATCATAACTCGAGAGGACCCCTATTGATTTTCAGGTCACTAGGTCAAAGGTCAAGGTCACGATGACCCAAAATAGTAAAATGGTTTCCGGATGATAACTCAAGAACGCTTAGGCCTAGGATCATGAAACTTCATAGGTACATTGATCATGACTCGTAGATGACCCCTATTGATTATCAGGTCACTAGGTCAAAGGTTAAGGTCACAGTGACCCCCCCAAAAAAAAGGTGTCCAGATGATAAGTCAAGAGCGCTTATGCCTAGGATCATGAAACTTCATAGGTACATTGATCATGACTCGAAGATGAACCCTATTGATTTTCAGGTCACTAGGTGAAAGGTCAAGGTAGGGGTGACCCGAAATAGTAAAATGGTTTCGGGATGATAACTCAAGAACGCTTATGCCTAGGATCATGAAACTTCTTAGGTACAATGATCATGTCTTGCAGATGACCCCTATTGATTTTCAGGTCACTTGGTCAAAGGTCAAGGTCATGGTGACCTGAAATAGAAAAATGGTTTCTGTATGATAACTCAAGAACGCTTATGCCTAGGTTCATGAAACTTCATAGGTATATTGATCATGACTCCCAGATGACCCCTATTGATTATCAGGTCAAAGGTCAATGTCACAGTGCCAAATTACGTATTCACACAATGGCTGTCAAGGTCACAGTGACTCAACTAACAAAAATGGTTTCTGGATGCCTCAAGAATGCTTACGCCTAGGATCATGAAACTTCATAGGTATATTGATCATGACTTGCAGATGAAATAATGATGAAACTTGTCCAGGATGTTTGTCTGGACAATATCTAGGTCAAGTTTGACATTTGGTAAAGATTGAATGAACCGACTCCTCTCAGGTGAGCAAACTAGGGCCATCTTGGCCCTCTTGTCTTAGCTTTAAGTACAGTGATGCCTGATTGAACTTACTCAATATGGCTATTATTTAAATTATAACTATCACAAAGTCCCAGTGTAGATTATGAATATCAAGAAGAAAAGGTAAAGATATGTACGTAAAAATATCCTTTACAGCTTAGGCAACAACTTTTGTCAAAATTCTATTATATTGATCAATAAAAAATAGATTGAAATATTCTCCAACTTTACTGTTGAACATTAATTGACAAAAAACTATCGTGTCTACATGTACACATATCATATCACAGATATACTTTGTTCAAGAATTAAAGAGATAGAGAAAATGTACTTAAAACCAACTATTTGCGATACTTATGATATTAAATGCAGCTTGTATTTGAGAATAAATTTCACAATTAAAATGCATTTTAGTTTTGCATTGGTTGTAAATAAAGAGTAGAAGCGTAGAGGAATTGTTTACAAACAACACTTACAAATGTGAATAATTAACAAAAATTAACTCTTAAATGAAGTATGAAATTTCATTTTAAATCATAAATACAGTTTAATATACAAAAGTCATGTAGGCCTACATGGATGATATGTGAAATACAGTATTATGTGAAAGTCAGAAATACCATTATTTTAATTAATTTTATATACAGATGTACGTCATGTATGATATGTGAAATGCAGTATTACTTGAAAATCAGAGTATCATTGTTCTAAATGACTTTGAATGGAAAAACAGTGAAAACGTATTTTAATAATAGAGCACACTAAGTCTGTACTACAGCCTGTCTGCTCAGCACTCGTCCTCTTTTGAAGATTTTACACTAAATAATCGAACTATAAAGCGCAAGTTAAGTATGTACGCCCGTCTGTATGAAGCACTTTTATTATTTTGAACTCCACCTTCCCAGAATAGTTTAGTTCCTTTGGGTCTCAGGTGTGCGCCTTAGGGCCCATGACCCTTTTGTTACGCATTTGTAGTCTGTTATAAAATTAAATTTATTTTAATACCTTTATTTCTAGATTCAAGATTTAAAGCCTTCATTTCCTACAATTAGATACTGATGAGCAGCAAACAGCATAAAACCTGAACAGACTGCGAGTTACTCACAGGCTGTTCTGGTTTTATGCTGTTTGCCAATAGCCATTTTTACTTGGCTTCTGCGTTGGAAAGGGTTAAAATGGTCTTCCTAAAGTATGTGGAATAAGTTGTATCGTCTCTTCATGATTAAGTATTGATGCCCACAATATATGACCAATGTATTCCAGGCTATTCATGACCATGAAGTTAAGGAACTCACTAAACAAATGGATGCCAGAACAAAAGAGGAGATGAAACAACTACAGAAAAAATCAAAAGACAAACAGGCAGTTAGCAGGTATGTTTACTTTGAACATTGTGCTTGTTGTTTTTGTTGTAATATTTAGGTCTGCTTGAATCTTTATTTACGAATACAATTCATATGCATTTGTTTCTTAACACAAATTTGAAAATGGAGGAAATTAATCGTGTTTCTTGTTTTTCTGTTTGTTTCAATTTGTTGTAAAGGAAGAATCTATTGTTGGCAATAGCTGTAGAACACATTCTGGTTAAATGTGAAATCAAAATTAATTCTCATTAAATTATAAAAATAATATCATTTCATCATAAATTTACTTAAATTTATTCTGGAATTGGTGTCATAGATATCAATTTTGATAATAATTTAACAAATGTCAACATTAAATATTCATTTTTGATGTATAGAGCATTGAAAGTTGTTTCACCTAATCACACTATTTAATTGAATTTATAAATGAATGTTTCAATCAATGACAATATTTCATCTAATTTGTTAGTGGGTGTTTCAGTAAATAACACAAATTTATGGAAATCATAATATGGTGATTCATTTAATGACTATCTCATTGAACTCATAAGTGGATGCTTCTATTCAGATTAAAACGAGAAAACCAGAAAAGGCACATTGACACTGTAGTGGCTGAGAGGCAAAAGGTATGGTTGATTTTGTAATAGATGCTTTCTCAAAATTGTTCTAACGAATCATTAACCTTTTACAACTTAGATACGTGTTTTTACTCATTTGTAGTCCCTTAGGAAGTTAAATTTAATTAAAGACCTTTCTTACTAGATTCAAATTTTAAAGGCTTCATTTCTAACCCTAAGATACTGACGAGCAGCAAACAGCATAAAACCTGAACACACTGCGAGTTACTCGCAGGCTGTTCTGGTTTTATACTGTTTGCACATAGCCATTTTTACTTCACTTGGGAAATGGTTAAACTGCTCATTCTCTTTGGTACTTCATTATCATATTCTAAGCCTCACCTGGTATATTACTAAAGAATAATGCCATAACCTGTTATTTTCTATTTATCTTACTTGTTTGAGTCTCTATCAGGGAAAACAGGGCTTAATGCTTGTGTATAAAGTGTCATCTCAGATAAGCCTATGCAGGCAGCACAGGCTAATCAGGGATGACATTTTCCACCTTAACTTGATTTTTCACTAAGAAGAAAGGTCTTTAATTAAGTAATACCTTTAAAGTGAAAAGTGTTGGCCCTGATAAGACTGTGCAGACTGCATAGACTAATCTGGTACAAAACTTTCCACTTATGCATTAAGCGACCTTTTCTTAGAGAAAGGCTAATATGTTTTATAATGAACAATATAGCATAAAATAACTATATGTTCAGCTTAAGGAGATGTTAGACAACCGTCTAGACGATCTGAGAAAGAAACAGGAAGACATTAAGGACCAGCTGGTGTTTGATAAAGCAGAGGTACAGTCTTGTACACTAGATGTTTTTATATGAATCGCGTTCTGAGAAAACTGGGCATAATGCTTGTGCGTAAAGTGTCTTCCCAGATAAGCCTGTGCAGTCCACACAGGCTAATCAGGGACGACACTTCCGCTTTTATGGTATTTTTAGTTTCAAGGAAGTCCCTCCTTACCGAAAATCAAGTTTAAGCGGAAAGGGTCGTCCCTGATAAGCCTGTGCGGACTGCACAGGCTTATCTGGGATGACACTTTATGCACATGCATTAAGCCCATTTTTCTCAGAACAAGGCTTATATGAGTAAATGTGTTGTATAACAATCTTTGTTTAGAACATCAATTTAAAATCGTGAGAATTAATAAGTTTTGTTTTCAATGGATACTGTGATTTTTTCATAGTGATGTTATTACCGCTAAGCTTCGACACTTTTGTAAGGATTGGTTATTCTTTCAACAACCATTCTCCCATTACCTTGGATTCAATTAGAGCACTTATCAATACTTATCAATCAGAATGTGCCCTTATTACTGGTGATCATTGCGATTTCACTGGAAAAAGTGGTACCTTGTACTGGGAAAACTGGGTTAAATGCATTTGCAAAAAATGACTTCCCATATAAGCCTGTGTAGTTTGCACAGATTATTTTAGCAAATTTACGTCACTGGGATCAATGACCCTAACATACAAGTTTTGCTCATCAGAGACCACACTTTCTGCCTAAACTATACTTTCGCTATTGAACAAAAATTACCTTAAAAGCAAAGTTTTGTCCCTAATAAGCCAGTGCAGACTACACAGGCTAACCTGGGATGCCACTTTCTGCAAATGCATTCAGCCAGGTTTTCCCAAACCGAGGCTCAAATAAACAATATAACACAGTTTAAGGCTATTTACTTTCAGATGGAGAAAAAACTAGTTGATGAGTTCAATCAGAAATGTGCGCGTCTGAAGGAGCAACACCGCCACCTACTAGAGCTTGACCTGACAATGCCAAGGTCACGTGACCCCATGGACCCTGACCTCTCCCCCTTGAATGGGGGCAGCGAGCATGTGATCAAGACCCACTTATAGCATGCACAATTTATGCAGCACAGGGAGCATAACTGATAGAAACTGTACTCTCTCTCGCATAAATGTGAAGGTTTTTTTTTCAGTTTGCTGGGGTTTGGAACATTTTTAGAACATGCCTGTGCAAATACCTTATTACTTTTCTGCCAACAAATTTGTTTGAAAATTGTCCTAAGACTTGATTAAAAAAAATCTTCTCTTATGTATGCTGATGAGCTTAGTTAAAGAATATTTTAAAGTTCAGTTATAAATGTTGACAATGTGTTGGTGAGTACATACTCAGCTGTGTTTTTCACTTCATGTTCGCAAAATTCTTGTGCTCTTCTTGACTTGGGAATCAATTTTAAGAGAACTTTCTTGATCTCCTGCTACAAAGTTGTTGTTATAAATTGTCTGTTGTTGGCCATTAAATATTTTTAATTTAATTTGAAATCTTATTTTTAGCTCACCTGAGCACAACATGCTCAGTTGTGCTCATCGTGAGCTTTTGGGATCGCCTTTTGTCCGTTGTTCGTCGTGCATGCATCGTGCGTGCATGCGTCGTCAACATTTTACCTTGTGAACACTCTAGAGGCCACATTTCTTATCCGATCTTCATGAAACTTGGTCAGAACATTTGTCCAGATGATACCTCGACTGAGTTCGAAACTGGGTCATGCTGGGTCAAAAACTAGGCCACTAGGACAAAAAATAGAAAAACCTTGTGAACACTGTAGAAGTCACATTTGATGCCCAATCTTCATGTAAATTTTGCCAAAATGTTTGTCTTAATGATATGTTGGTTGAGTTCAAAAATTGTTCCGGTCCGTTGAAAAACATGTCCACCAGGGGGCGGGGCAGTATTTCTTATATGGCTAATTAGAAACCTTGTGAACACTCTAGAAGTCACAGTTTTTGCCCAATCATCATGAAACTTGGTTAAAACATTGGTTTTATTGATATCTCGAATGAGTTCGAAAATGGTCCAGATCGGTGAAAAAACATGGCCGCCAGGGGGCGGGGCAGTTTTCTCTATATGTATATAGTGAAGACATTTGAACACTCTAGAAGTCACATTTTTGGTCCAATCTTCATGAAATTTGGTCAGAACATTTGTTTCCTGGATACGACGGTTTAGTTTGAAAATGGTTCAGATCGGTAAAAAAACATGGCTGCCAGGGGGAGGGGGGTCTTTTTCCTTATATTTATATAGTAAAAAAGCTTGTGAACACTCTAGGAGTCACATTTTTTGCCTAATCATTATGAAATTTTGTCAAAACATTGGTTATGTGGAGGATACCTCGGACGAGTTTGAAAATACATGTAGTCGTGAACATTTGAAAAACATGGCCATAATAACAGAGGATTGTTATGTTGATGATTGGTTGGGGATGAAGTGCAACAAACGTATTTTTGCCATCTGAAAACCCTTTATTAAATAATCTCAATATTTTAAGTAGTAATATTGATTTCACAGAATTTTACTTAGGGGAGAAACAACTGTATATAACAGTTTAGAGTCAGGCCCCAAATTCCTGTGCTGGCCACTTTTCACACATTTTGTTGCATGTAATTTAATGACCACAGGCCAATGAAATAACCATTAGCCACAACAGGTACCTCATTATCTCTGACAGTTGCTTGATGCCTTACCCCTTGTTTACAGCCCTTTGCAGTGAACAGCATGGAACAGCAATTGCTATGCAGTGGTATCAATATAGAGATAAACACATAAATACATCTGTCTAGCATTTATTTTCGTATAAAAATCAGCATGCTGACTGCATAAAAAGAACAGATTACAACATTGAAGCAAGCTCTTGAAATAGCAAAATTATGTACTTATATATTTCCAAGAAAGGTTTAAACAATATATATAAATTTAATGGGCGTGATATTTCATATTTCTTAGCTTTAAGTACAGTGATGCCTGATTGAACTTACTCAATATGGCTATTATTTAACTTATAACTATCACAAAGTCCCAGTGTATATTATTAATATCAAGAAGAAAAAGTAAAGATATGTACGTAATAATATCCTTTACAGCTTAGGCAACAACTGTTGTCAAAATTCAATTATATTGTTCAATAAAAAATAGATTGAAATATTCTCCAACTTTACTGTTGAACATTTATTGACAAAAAACTATCGTGTCTACATGTACACATATCATTTCACAGATATACTTTGTTCAAGAATTAAAGAGATATAGAAAATGTACTTAAAACCAACTATTTGCGATACTTATGATATTAAATGCAGCTTGTATTTGAGAATAAATTTCACAATTTAAGTGCATTTTAGTTTTGCATTGGTTGTAAATAAAGAGTAGAAGCGTAGAGGAATTGTTTACAAACACCACTTAAATAATATGTAAATAATTAACAAATATTAACTCTTAAATGAAGTATGAAATTTCATTTTAAATCATAAATACAGATTGATATACAAAAGTCATGTAGGCCTACATGTATGATATGTGAAATACAGTATTATGTGAAAGTCAGAAATACAATTATTCTAATTAATTTTATATACAGACGTACGTCATGTATGATATGTGAAATGCAGTATTACTTGAAAATCATAGTATCATAGTTCTAAATAACTTTGAATGGAAAAACAGTGAAAACGTTTTTTAATAATAGAGCACACTAAGTCTGTACTACCGCCTGTCTGCTCAGCACTTGTCCTCTTTTGAAGATTTTACACTAAATAATCGAACTATAAAGCGCAAGTTAAGTATGTATGCTCGTCTGTATGAAGTACTTTTATTTCCACCTTCCCAGAATAGTTTAGTTCCTTTGGGTCTCAGGTGAGCGCCTTAGGGCCCATGGCCCTCTTGTTTCTCATTTTTGAAGCATTTGATCTCTTTGGATGCCAAGAATTCAAGCAATATTATCAACACACAGCACCCAATTATGCAACATAATTTCAATAACAGTTTGGTAATAGAATAATAGGAATGGACAGATAAAATCAAACAGTGTTTGCAATACTTTGTTTACAGAAGCCAGAATTCCGTGTTTCATGCTTTACAATATGCTTGTATTTCTAACGATCATATTTAACCGAGTTAAATATGGTTCAAAGAATAAATATGAGGGTCAGTGTTTTCATTTGAATATCATATTATTTATTGACTATTAAAATTCTTGTAACAGTTCAACAATAACCACTATCCTTTGTTCAGTCTTTTAGATTATCCAATTAGAATGACTGGAACATATAGTAACTCAAGCTGTTTATGGCACTTGCAGATTAATTATTTCAACAGTCAGTTTTAATTGTCTACAAATTTCAATTGATTACTAGTTATGTGACAGTCTATTTCTTGTGACCAAATTTGTCACTCAAATTGTCTTTCATGGAGCCAGTACATGTATTTCTATGTGTTTCAGTTTGTAAGTGAAAAATCATTCTTTACACTGTTTAGTTATGTCAGTAAATTTCATGTTTGCACTGCTATTTTTAAGATGATGCAATTATTTGATGATAATTTGACTGCTTCAAATCGCAATATGTCTTGTTTACCAAAAGCTTCATGCAAATCTGAGTGGAATCTCTCCTTGCATTCTGGTTTAGTAGTGCTGCCCGTGTAGGGTGCATATAGGTCATAACTGAGGTTAATTTCCACAGTGTTACATTCCAATATATGTGTTATGCTTTGTCTTGTCTTTAATTCCCCTTGAATGTTGAACCGGTACCAGTGGAGGCTTTCGGTGCATAATTAGATGTGAACATTTTTTTAGTTTGACTGTTAGGAATCATTGTGTGTATGATTGCTTTGTATTTAAACAGCTGTCCCCAAATGAAAATTGTAAATGATCTTTATATCCAATTTCGCCATTTCCTGTATATGTTACAATATGTATTTTTATCTTGAGTTATACTTATTGAGGAACAGGCTTCTGTGTTATGAATTAGGATTTCATGCGGTCAATGTTTTCTTAATTTTATGGAGTGATATCCCGGAATCTGTCATGAGAGATAAATGATCATATAGATTCTGTCATAAATATCTCATGTTTAAACCTTTTTCATCTCATTCATTAATGATTTAATTACAGGACCATTTTGTAGATGCATCTTTACGGTTCAGTAGTGATCCATTTTATTGAAATGTTTGATGCGTATAGCTCTTTTCGATATGTGTTATTTATATGTAGATGTAGTTCTGTAGGTGTCTATTGATGTACACATTTGTGGTGCTGTAAACATGTGTGTCATGGTAAGTGTAGTGCTTCAAAATCATTTAACGCACATGCACAAGTGTTTTAGCCCTCCAAAGATGCATGTTGGTCAGATAACTTGAAATTATTGAGATATTTTCGAGGGTTCAGTGCAAAACTGTTGTAGCTGCTTATTATTTCTATAACAGGTACTATAGTTTTGAGTTTGAGCCTCAATGTGCACAGTCATGTATATACACAAATGTTTATACAAAAATTACAAGCTTTCCTTTATCGACAAATGTATTGTTAATTGGTTTTACACACGTTTATTCGACTGATCAATGATTTTGGATAAAAATCGCAGGCATGCTGACTTGATCTATGAAATGAGCTCTTTGGTCTTTATGCAAATAAGTCAGGGATTGTGGTTTCAAAACATAAACAGTCAGTATGTCACTCGGATTATGTTTAATTGTGGTGCATTTTAATATCCATTTCCTTGTTATGTATGTTTGTTTTTATTAATGATTTTATTAATGGTTATAATAAATTCTATGTTATGATTTCATATTTTTTGTGATCTTGTTGATTAAATAATTGTTTTTGTTGAGTTGATATAAAATACATTGGTATAAGGGTGCAATTACATTGTGAAAGCTCACCACAATCTATCTCATTATTACATATATGTCCAGGTAACTTTTATATGGAGTCATACAAATTAAGTTATATCAAGATATATTATAGCCTCATCAAGTCCTATGGCATAAGGGTTTGTCATGCAACAAACATTTACAATGATTGTTTTTTGATGCATGAAATAAATTGTAAAGCATTTTCAATAATACCTTGGGCAATGGTTTGGTGGTTTTGTTGTACTTTTTAATAAAAAAAATAAGTACGCATGCCATAAATTATTTTATATGTTATGTCTGTTCTCCTATTTTAAGTAAGGATTCATGTAAAAATGTGATTTTTATAGCTCACATCTTGTCTTTAGCTAATCTATTCAAATATTTTAAATAGATAATAACATGTTTTTTTGTAAACCCTATTTTCCATATTATTTATTAAATGGTTTTAATATCCTAGTATACCAATATAGTTTTGGTGGGTCTGGCAAAGATTGCATACCCATTCTGTAAGGAACATAAAACATTAATCATATCTGTACATTTCTTCATACTCAAATTGTGCAAGAAAGATATAGTGTCTAAGCTGCTGCGCTATAAACAATAACATATTTTTTCTCTAAAAAAAAGCTTCTTTTTTTGTCTCACAGTAATGAGTATGTAAATTGTCTGTCAAGTGCATGTGTATGTCTATCAAAAAACTCATAATATATGGTGATATGGGAAAATGGGCCTTAATGCATATAACTAAAGTTTCGTCCCAATCCGCATAGGCTAATCAGGATAATCTGGGACGACACTTTATGCTAATGCATTAAGCCCAGTTTTTCCTGAATTAGGCACATATGTTGACTTAGTTACTTGTATCCAATAAAACGATCATGAAACTGAATTCAAAATGTGTTCCCTTTTCCTGAGTGCTATTAGAGTTAACCATGAAAATTAAGTCTGATTATTGTGTCTTACAAACATTATTGTGCAAACATTTACTAAGTACATGTAAGAAATGACTCAAAACAGAAACAGAATATTTGACAATTTACACGTTAGTATTGACCGTATATGCACAACTGAAGTGTGTATGTATATTTTATTTTTCCATGTGATGTATTTAGTTCTATTTCACCAGATTATTTTATAGGTTTTGATTTTGTTTAGCTCAAAAGTAAGTTATAGAAGCGCTTTTAAGGGACTTTTTTTTCATTTAAATGTTAAAGATAAGGTTAAAATTTTGTAGTGAAGTGCGGATAAAAAAAATCAGAAGTTTATCAATCATACTCATGCATGTTCTTATCTTTGTTTGCAAAAGCATATATCTGTAAACATTGATATTGCTACAGAAAGACATCGCTTTGGGGAAATGCAATATAAAACATTATTTTATACGTATTTATATCCGCCATCAACTCTTTTTGTTCACATAATATACCACATTTCTGTCTAGCGGTTTCACCACGTTTGAAACTTTAAGTAGGAACGCTGTTTTTAGAGGTCTGACTGTAATTTGGGACCTGATGTTATTTTTTTTACAAATTGTAATTAATTTATTGGATATGATGCAGAGATGTTCCTGTTTAACGTTTCTGCTTTGGAGACTTTGTTATATTTGTGATATATTGTACATATAGTAGGAATACATATAAATAATGAAAACAATGCTCTATGTTTGTGACCAATTTTGTTAATTATGTACCTTTATTGTTGATTTGGTTATATCTGTCCGCTGTGGTATGTTCGTTCATTGATAATCCCCCGACGCAAATCAGTAGAGGGATTATGGGAATGCCATTGCCCAGGGGGATTATGTGAATGCCATTGCCCAGGGTATGGGAATGCCCTTGCCCCAGATGTATTGTGGGAATGCCCTTGTCATTCATCAGTCCATAACACTTTTATGTCTTCTCCATATTATCTTTTTTAGGGATTTTCATGAAATGTAAAGGGCATTTAGAGAATTTGCAGAAGGCATAAGTCAGTAATGATTTCAAGATTAAGGTCATACATCAATGTCAAAAGATGGAGACTTTTGTCCTTGTCTGGTCCATATCTCCTATTCGCATGAAAGGATTTTCATGAAACATTGTTTAAATGTTTAAATTAGATGAAACTTTGGGCAGAAAGCATCAGTCAGTCATGCCTGCTTAAGCTGGAGGTCATTCTCCAAAGTAAAAAGTTAAAGCCTGTTATACTTGTCTGGTCCATATTCCCAAACTTGACCACAACTTTAAGGTCATTGTGGCCGATGTACAGAAGGCCTGTGTCAGTCGCGCTTGTTTAAAATCAAGATCACCACTTCAAGGTTAACAAAATCTTGAGGATGGAGGTATATAGCTCTCACCACTTCAAGGTTAACAAAATCTTGGGGATGGAGGTATATATCTCTCTTGGACTGCCTTGTTCAAAATTGTAACAACATTTTATGCTTAAATTTGTTTAGAGAACAAAATGTATTTTCCAAAGAGAAGCACCATTCTTTGCTGGGTATTTTCACATGTGTTCACTTTGAAGTATATTTAATGAGGGTTTAAAAAATGTTTATGTTTAAAATTCCATGTATGCAACATTGGTGTTTGCTTAAAGGTAAATGTCACATATGTGAAATAGGTTTTATGTGAAGCAAGCGTTACAAATGACAGGTCAATAACTGCTTTATTGTATTTTAACATTATGTGTGACAAACAACAATGATTTTTATATCCAGTGAAATACATAGGGGTCATGCGTGTCCTTTGGATACATTCCTAGTTTGAGAAATGTGAAAAAGCCTTGTAGTTGTGAAGATGGTTTAGTGATCAGGCTTATTGCATCTATATCTCCATTAAATGATTTTAGAAAACTTGTTTTTGTTTGATATACAGTTATCTGATATCATAATCAGAATTATTTATAGTATTCTCTTTCTTTTTCGCATATATAACTTGGTGTTGGCTTTTCTTAAACATGTACTAGAGTAGGTTTGTAAACACACTGTAACAAAATGCAAGGGATCTATTAAGGGGTTGTATTTAAGAAACATCTCACAATATTTCCAGAACATGACCCCATGTGTCCTTTCCGATTGGGTGCTTGTGATTAGGACATTGCCATTTGTATGAATACTTGTTCTTGATTACTGTTAATTATTCTTCATGTGTAGCATGTACCAACTGCATAAATACAAGTGTTTGTAAAAATATAACTGTGTGTTATGTTTTTATGGGTCATCAATAGAAATCAGTCCTGGGCCAGTTCCATGAATTAATTTGCTGATAAGTTAAAAGAGTGGACAGAACTAATATTTTGTATGTACATAAAATGTGACAAGTTCCAACATTGCAAGACAAAAAGAAGAAACTGTGTCTACTGATAACATGGAATGATTTGCAAAGTACCCATACTAACAAATGCGGATGATTATGATAATTTGTGTGATGCAAACCCACTTAAAAATACCAATAATATCTCCCCCCCTCCCTCCCTCCCTCCCTCCTCCCCTCTGTCTCTGTCTCTCTCTCTGTCTCTCTCTCTGTCTCTCTCTGTCTCTCTCTCTCTCTCTCTCTCTCTCTCTCTCTCTCTCTCTCTCTCTCTCTCTCTCTCTCTCTCTCTCTCTCTCTCTCTCTCTCTCTCTCTCTCTCTCTCTCTCTCTTCTCTCTCTCAACTCTCATCTCTCTCTCTCTCTCTCTCTGTCTGTCTGTCTGTCTGTGTGTGTGCGCGCGTATGCATGCATGCATGCATGTATGTATGTATGATACACATCCCACTTTACTTTAAAATATGCAAGTATCAATCAGAAAATTCCAATTAATAAATTTCAAAGTACATTACAACTCGACAATAAGTGGCATGTGTCCGTTGTGTCAAATGCCGTAAACATGTTGGATACTTTATTTCCATGATTTTGTAAGATGAATCGCTGTTACTTGTGTGTAATAACATCACAGCTATCAAACATTGTATTTATTACAAACAATTTTCCGATGGAAAAACAAAAACAATTTAAAGTCAACAACATAGAAAATATTTATTTTCAAAAACCAAAACGTAATAATTAACTTGCAGATATGAGTTTGTCATTATGACGCTTTTACTACGTGTATGTTAATGACGTCAATCAAATGATTACTTCATTTTACTAGAGAAACGTATTTATTTCGTCACGTGAAATACGGGACTTATTTCTAGTTTAAGGTGTAAACTTAATTGACGTTCTCGGATAAACGCTTTTCCACAAAAAAACATCATTTAGATTATCACAAGCTATAGTCAGTATATGTGCATGTATCTTTGATTGAGGCTACATGTAACTAACGGATTTTCGCTTTGATGGAAATTTCAGGTGGAAATGCTTTTGAGAATTCGCGATCAAATTTTTTTCTTATGCAAATGAACTATTTAAGGTATTTATTTTTTATTTAAAAAAAATCTAGTGAAAAATTGATGCATACATATCAACGGGTTTGAAAACATAATGCAAAACACTATCATTTTATTTGCAAGTGTTTTAATACTTTGTCTTTTCCTCCAAGACTAAAAAAGTTAAACATACCAATTTAAATTATATCTATTCTGAGGAAGTTGAGTTTCGATTTGCCTCTCTGTACGTCCATAATATATAGAGGATATTTGTTGGATTCGGTGGAATATCGATTTTATATCACGAGTGATCATAGAAAATATATATTTTCACGAGTGAAATAAAATCGATATTCCATCGAATCCAACAAATTTTCTTTTTATTTTATGCTTTTTTCACCGTTTATTTACTTTGTAAATGAGTTTAACTGGATAAATTCGCTGGAATCATGACGTCATTTTGTCGCAAAAATGACGTAATTTCACAGTAAATCAGTGAAAAATATCGATATTTTTCACTGTTATTTTTCACAGTTTGAAACAGTGGAATACCAGTTTTATTTCACTGATATTTCTCTATAAATCACCGGAAAGCATAAAATAAAATTGTATGCATTAAACTTATATTTAAATTACACATAAGGGTGCCATTTAATCGGTCAAAATCAAATGCAAAACGTAGCATCGATGGTTCCAATGCAGTTTACTCAGTTTTACAAATTGATACAAAAACTGTATTTGGCATGAATAAAACCTTTGTCTTATCTGATAGAAATTGTTATTTCACTCACAAACCTTAAAAATATTATTTTCATGATTTTTTGCTGTTTCAATGGAATTTCAATTTGCTATACTGGATTTAGAAAATATTATTTAGCTATTATGCTATGCCTAGGCCAATTATGATTGGTCATCATCGGCGGAAACATTTACCTGCGATATTTCTCCCCGATGGAAATTGAAGTGGAGGTCGGAGTGCTCTGAGGTATTCTTGATCGAGGAGAGGCTTCCTTTTGAAATTAGAGATGGGAGTATTCAAGTGATGAAATGCAGACAACGACACATAAACAACAGCGGGTAAAATTGCTTAAAAAGTATCATCATATTATGTATATTAGGTGTTCTCCTTTTACAATCAAGGGTAGGAGCATAAAGCAAGTGTCAATTTAACATATCTTGAATCACTTATTAATAATGAGTATGCTTGTATTTATGACGTCACTAGGGCATAGTAACTAGTTCGCATAACTGAAAAATTCATGTGCTGAATTATAAAATATGTTAATTATGTATTAATTGGGTCTGCGCACAACTATAACAATCAATATTGCATATGTAATACAGTTTAATATGTTTTATTCGTTTTGCTCTATGGAATTTCACTAGCATTTACAATAATACCACTTGGACATGAGGCGGGGCATTCAAAACATCTGTTGTTGTTCGTAATGCAATGGCAGAACGGATTGATTTTTTCCAGTAACGTCTAACTGGTTCGGATTCTGTGCAAATAGTGTAACAATGAAAAGGGATTTGATGCTAATAAGATTTGTGGTTAGTAATTTAAATAGGTTTATTTTCATAGTGTACACTTAATGAAATGCACGATATGTTTTTATTGTCAAGTCTGTAAAATCCTACCATTAGCATAGCCATCGTGCTTTACAATTATGTTCGTTTCCATAGAAATAGTAAACGCTTAGCAACCTCTAAAGCGATCAGTAAGGACAAATGGTTTATTAAATAAATGAATTGGATTAACAATATATTTAATTAAGTTTTGCCAGCGAAGTCAGTTAAAAATGTAATTCTGAAGAATTTCTAGTTTAAATAGCTCTTAAAGTGTACTAACACACCATTGAGTTCTCATACGTATGCTCATATTTAGTCTGAGCCACGTAAATCAGGATGACCTTTTCATTTCATAAGGGTTGGTTGTTAGTAGGTTTTGGCTCACTTGTTTTAAATTATTGTAAAGATGACAACAGCTTCACGGCAAACTTTTAGGTTCTAAGTAAACTTTGGAACATGTCATAACTATGTTATTGTAAAATAATACAAAATAACAGCTTAACAACAAACTTATTTTCCAAAGCCGTGTCTACACAATGGAACAGAAGAAACCAACACTTGTACATAACGACGACAAAAATCAACTTATCTGTGATACTTTCGACTCATTTAATATGGCCTTACTGCACAAAAACATGTATGTATTAGTTCAATTTCGACTGACATTGATTGGTCGATAACATTTTGCTTCCAAGTGTTTATAAATAAGTAATACATGATCTACATTAAGTTAATATATATGAGGAGCGTGAAGGTTTCCTAATTATTTCAAAATTTGTAAAAAAACTTCTGGAACAGACAGAACTTAAACTGTGAAGGCTTCGCAAAGTGTTTGCATTCAAACAAGAAATCAGTAGGCGAATTTAATGTGGACGTTTCATTTTAAACATGAACAAGTGGGTGCAATTAAATTAACAGTTAGAAACGTATTTGCAAATATATTCTGATATATTCAGAATATATTTCTTTCTATTTCAGTCATTAAAGATAATTATGTCAACTTTTCCATATAGTTATCTTATCTCGGCCCATCATAACGCATATGCAAATACCACATGGTAATGACATGCTTAACATTGTCTTGTTTTGCAAATCGTTATAACGTATTCTGCAGGTGATCAATTATCGCGGTATACAGGTTACTGGAAAAGAATTGATCAAGGGGAAACATCGTTTGAATCCATGTTTAAACTATGGAAATGTTTATAACGGATTAATGTATAAAGTTAAGACAATATTTATGTTATAAACTATATAAAATATATTATGTAATATTAAACTATATAAAGTTTATCGGTCTAAGCTATGTGGTACTTGTTGTAAGTGGAGAAGTTACAGCCCGTGTCTATTCTTTGTTTTGCGCTATGACATTTGGCGGTTTTCGTGAAGCCAAAGCAGCGTCATGGCCAGTCTAATATTTTCAAAGTAGGAATTCACGCTTTCTGGCGTGACAAACTTCGCTTTGATAGAGTCCAAAGCAGCTGGTTTCAGCGATGTTTTATGGTCATTCCATCTATGCAAGATTCCGCTCAGCCACGTATTGCTCAGACACTTTTCAGTTGCCAGTCTACCCATCCCAAAAGCTAAGGCACCGGTTGTTCTTTGGAAGGCAGAATAGGAAATTCTAGCATACGTCTGGAGATGCTCTACAAAAAAGTTATTCATCATCTTAAAAAAGGTATAATTTTCAATGTTTTCTATGTCATCCTTGCCACTTATTATACTTCTAAATGTTTGATAAGGGGCCCCGTTTTGTATTTACGCTCTCCGAATACGAATGCTTATTTTGCTTTCTGTGGCATCATTAAAAGATTAAACATGTTTAAATTTATGGAATTTTAATAATTTGAATAATACTGTTTTGGTTTCGGCTAAAATAAAAATCAACACAATGTAAAAGACGAAGACAAATTCTTATATCTAATCTTACAGGGACTGAAATGAATCCGCCACAATAAACTACCCTAGACAGGCATCTTAATTACAATAATGATATTTACGGGCTACTTTTCCTTTCTTTGCCACGTGACTAACAATTCAATATGATAGTGTCTGTTGGAACGAGAACAAGTTGACAACTGAAATGATAACAATTATGATTATTTTAAGTTATACATACATTACTTTTTTGTGAACGTTTGACACTATGAGGCTGTTATTAAATACAACGAAAATGTCTTTCATATTTTGCGTTTTAAGGCTTTTTCACACAAACGACACTGGAAAAATATAAAGGGAATTCGGAGGAATTCATGCTGTTTTATACTGTTATACATAAGTGCACGAAACTATAGAGGTTTACGAAATCATAGGATCGCAGGATAATTAAAAATAATATTTTACGTTACGTGGGAGGGGCGAAATGACTATGGTGGAAACAGCGCGGTGCATAAACTATAATAACTAATATGTTGTGTTAATTTGTAATGGAAAATACAAAAAAAGCATTTAAAATGTATCATGACGTTGTACTATTATAACTTTGATATCATATTAGATGAATAATAAGGTAAGCCATAATTGAATATCGAAGTCCAATACATTATATAAAAAGATGTTGTAAACTATCATATCTTTATTCAAATAATGTAAAATACCTTAAAAAAAGACATGTGTAAAAATTGAGTAGTATACAATAAAGTCTAGTTTATTATTTTGGGTTTTTATGGGAACATGTTCTCGATCAGACGGGTACTATTCTTTTCAGAATTGCGCACTTTGGGTTCACACCATCAAAGCGGTTTAAGAAGCTAGATAACAAATTGAAACAAACATGCAGGTATATCACGCACGTTTGTTTATATTTATAGTTTATACTAAATATAATAAATAGCAGAACATATCGTACAGTACGACAGACAGGACACGTGTCACGGACTTTCAGACGGACCAACGGACGTGCAGATGAACCGATTGATGAGCTTGGGGAAACTGACTAACAGACGAGACGGGCCATCATACTTACACGACACACGGTTCTGGTTTATTAAATTTGTCGAATGCACAAATCTTTCACCTCAAAATGTAGACTTTAACACATTGCATTTAAATCATATCGGATTTATCTGTATCTGCGCCTTTATGGATTTATCAATTCTCTTACACATGTTAACCGGCTTTACATATTTTTAATATAAGACATGAAGATATTTAGTCCGACTAGTGGAAATAAACATGCATTTATATATTACACGAGCTATATTTTTATACAGAACTATCAAATACGATCCAATAGTCATGATTAATCAAAACATGTAAAATCATGTATTTCAATTTAGGCAACTGAACTACACACGTGTATACTAATGTTATATTACTTTGAAGAATATGTAGGTTCCAACATGATTATTCTACATCAAACATGATCACCACTAATAAAAAAGTTCTCTGAAACCACAATTCACAGAGCTTAGATATTATGTACATTAAAAACATTCCCACCATAAAATTATGCCCAAATGACACAGGGGAGCGATTCAGGGTCACTATGGCCCTCTTGTTTTGTATTTTCATTATTATAGGCAAAACATTGAAGGACAGAATTTCCGTGTTTGTTTCGAAGACGATAGATTACTTGGGCTACAGTTTTGAAATGATCAAGTACAGGCAGAGAATGTATCATGCAAATGACGAGCTAACTGCACGATTAAAGCTACAGCCAGAAACTCGTGTCACTACTGGAGGGAAAGGAGAAGGCACAACAATGTACTTTTAAAACGACACAGATTACATGTTTGTTGTTAAGCAGGTAATGTGTACCGATTTTCCTTTGGTATTCATGGGCATTAAGAATTTAACTTTATTCCAAACGAGAAGAGAGCTGACGTGCCCAGGTTATACACGACTGGAGTTGCTACAGTTTTCAGGACGATACCGCAGGGGGGAGATTGGGGACTCTTTGATTCAAAGTCAGTCCGGTGCTGTTTACCTGTCAAGTGAAGCATTCGTCGCCGCATTACAAATATCATCGGAAAAAACCTGCAACCTTGGCGGGTTTATAAAGGGTGCCAGAAGTGGACCGTCAACACCAATGTCAGACAAGTACACTAGCTATGATGATGTTGTAGCGTTACCGTGTTGTTGTCCGGATCTTCTTTCGAAGTGGTTTTCGCGTCCAAGACCCCAACGATGGCCACCACAAGAGGTACTGCATGCTATCTCATTAACTGACGCGCACGTCGTTCCAGTTGGGTTCAAAGGTTCTCCAGAACAATCTCTTGAATGGCGAGTATGTTTCTCTCTAGCTGAATTGCACTTAATGCAAATTTTAAACGAATGTCAGATACAGACGTATAAATTACTAAAGAAGATAGCAAAATCATGCTTACATCCAATTAGTAAAGACATAACTTCATACGTAGTCAAGAATACAATCTTATGGATCTGTGAGAAAACACCAAATCAGTCTTTCGAAAAGAAACATCTATTGTACAGATTACTAGACACAATTGAGTTCTTGAGGCAATGCATCAGAAAGAATTATCTACCAAGCTACATGATATCTGAGAGAAACCTGATTGCTGGCAGATTAGATCGATTACAAAGACGTCAATTGGGCCGCATTTTAGATGACTTAAAAAACGAACAGGGGCAATTGTTCCTTAGAATAGGGAATCTGCGAGACGCATTGCTTGTCATGTATAAATGTCCCAATCATTTCAGAGAGTACGGAGAAAAACGGGATATATTAGAAAGAACAGTACTTATGAGGAACTGGATACGAGAGTCCGCCTGGAAACCAAATATGACAAAAGCAGAAAGGTATAGATTGGCAGAAAAACACAAGGGGTATAAGATATTGGAGAGAGAAATTGATGGCATATTACACGTAAACGAGACACAGTTAGAAGAAAAAGGATGGATGTTCACTGAAATAAATGACCTCTGGATGCAGCGACTGTACCAGCTATTGTCATAAACTGTCTTTTCCTTACCTAACATAAACTAGCAATTTTGCTGCCACAGATGATTCTTATTATTTTGAAGAGGTAGTTCGTCTTAAAGCGTTGTTATAATTTCATATTTTTTCCTGTAACTTTTGGAATCAAATCATCTTTCCTGTTCGGCGCCAAATGATTTGAAATACCGATCCCGGCGCCGCAAAACCCAACAAAATAAAAAAATTGGAATAAAATGAAAGTAAAGTATAGCCGTATAGTATTTGGGAGGCGATCAAGAAAGAGAGGTGGTCATTTACATATAGAAGGAACAAGAGGGACCAAATGAATATTCTGCACCTAACGCCGTACATCTAGTTTCATCATATTCTAAATTATCTTAACATCAAATGTATATTGTTATGCCCGAAGGTAACACAATTATTAAATGACACTTGACATGACGGTAACAAAAAACTACAAAACAGAAAGTGTAAAAACAATTCACAAAGTTTATTTGATGAAAAAATACTACTAAGTAGCAATTGGCACAATGCATTAACTATCCAAATGAACAATATACTCTTTAAGAAATAATTCCAGTAAAATCAGACTCATTTAAGAAGAGCTCTGGGGTCAATGGTGCCACAGAAAAGCAATTATTTGGTCATTTAAGCGTTTGACCCCAAATAATAGAAATATGGAATAAAAACCTATGAATACACGTTCGTTGCAGTGGTAACCATGAACAAGTGAATTTGCCTAAATTTTAAGGAATTTTAACACACAAATAGGGCATTGTTGATATATTTTTTGCAGAAAATATCCTCTGAGGAACTGTACAATTGTGCCACCATTTATTTATAGTAGAACTTGTTAAACAAAAATGTTAGGCATGAAATTTATTCTAATTACTTTTTTTCTGAGACTGTTGTTTTATGTGTGACTGTTTTGCAAAACTTTCAAAATTTTAAATCTTCAAAACATGTATACATTTCAAATTGTCTTCATATAAATTGCCCAGGGGATTTATTATAACCTATATCAATTTTGTAGGCAAAATTAAGTTGGTTCATACGCAAAAAAATTGGACTGGGTAATGCATACAGTTTTCCTAAAAATATGTCAAATATTGGCAAAATTCCATTTTAATCAAAATGAGGATTTTTTTAAAATCAAATATCGGGAGTTAAAACATTGTTAAATTAGTGACTGTTATTACAATCAACATAACAAATATATCGACTGAACATCTAAAAAGGACTTTACAATGATTTGAATTCATTTCAGGCATTTCTTACTCCACCTACATATTTTAGCATTATTCAATCTTAAAATTCAACTTTTGCTCATATATGGTTACAATTATTATTTAATTTTTCCATCATACATGTTCCAAATAATTTTTCAGCTTCCGTCTATTATTTTGTGTGGACATTTTGCGGCCCATGGTTACCATGGTTACCCAGCTAATTTTGTAATATTTTATTGATCTTTTACTTCCTACAGCACATTTCAAATTATGTTTTCTTGCGAATGAACATACATACAGTTTGTTGTGTTATGTAAATCAATTTTTTATTTGTTTAATTTTGACAACTTAATTTGGTTGGTTGCGACGCAGTTTCCATGGTTACCAAAGAAAATGGGTATATTTTGTCATTTTTGGCTTTTTTCCCCATATTTTTCATCATACAAACTAATATATGCATACACTATTCATGAATAATAAATAATAAAATAAAACTCCGCTGAATACATTTAGTAGAGCATGCGTTTGTCACATTTACCTTCTGTTGTCATGGTAACCCGTTAAAATATGCCTTTTGTGTGCATTTTTGTCCATTTTTCTAATCAATTTTTAGTAATAAATTTGGCAAAACACAGGTTCAAATTCATTTAATAATACCTCATTGTATCCAGAATATATTTTTACTCCAAAACAAAATAATGTTTACTTTGGAGACGATTCCAAATGTTTACCATGGAAACTAAGATTTTCCACTTCTATTGCAGTTTATTTCAAATATATTTTAAGACAAATGATAAGAATAACCTAAGTTAGCAAAGAAGTAATATGTAAAGTTAGTTCTGACATTAAATAAAATAATTTTGGAAATTTCAGTCACTGTTGACATGGTAACCATGCACGATTTGACATATTTTTAGGATTTTTAGCCTCCTTTCGTCAGTTCTTACTATATTTTCTGCACAATTTGTTTAAAACACATCCTAAAAATATAAATATTGTTAACGTTTTCATAAGATTATCTTTTTCACCAAATTATGATTGTTAACAAGCTGATTACCATGTTAATAGATTTAACGTCTGTATTGAAGGTAATACAAGCCCAACTTACAAGAATGCCTTTTATAAATCTGTTTTTTAGTTTACCTTTAATATCATTTTTATGTGTATTTCCCTCATGCATTAAGTTTAGACCGTACTTTCATTTCTTTAATATAAGTGTCTTTCCTGAAGCCTTTATTTTACGTATTTAATATTCGTTTGACCCAGCTTGCTTTTATTGAGTTAATACTGTGAAACCATTTATTTTCGTCAGCACGAAATTTCGTCCTTTTTAAAAAATGACTATTTCGTCAACACTTAAATTCGTCCATTTCTGGTTTTGAGAAAAAAAGCGTCCGATTTGTTTGTAATGTTTGTAATACATGTAATACGCAGTTGCGAAAAAATCGTGCTGGGGAAAGAGGGGTGACACTTGGTAGTCACTTGCAGGAGGTGGGCCTTGTTTGGCATATGCCAATTTACAAGTCTGTTATTTCCGGTGATAGTAACTGTCCCTTATTATTTTATGTCATTGGCACGTTCTTTGTTATGATTAGCGGATAAGTGGGACTGAATAACCGTTAACGAGTGTTTTAAACAACGAAGCCAATTGCCAATTAGCCTTTTTCCTTTACAATCACGGACAAGCAAACACAAATCAATACGTTCTTTATTAATTTGTAATAAAAGCGCAGAATATATTTCAGTCGGGTGTTGATCACACATCGTCATATTTTAATTGCGTTTAATAGTATTGTCTTTAATCCGGATTCGCCGCGTGTTCGATGTATAATCTGCAACACCCCTGAAAACACAATATACACAATGGGTAATAAAGTTGTTAACAATTAGCGCTAATCAACACTATTATATCTTAACGAAGTCGACGCATTCGATACAGCCTTATTGCATTCGCGTTTTACAGGAAATGTCAGTTGTCAGTACACTGTATAATGTACACCCCTTTGTGTCAAAATCGGATTTAACTTGAGTGTGAATAGTCGACTGTTTCATGTTCTTTGTATCAATACCATCCGGGTATCTGTACTATAAGTATACCAGTCTACAAACAAGGTGCGCGCTTCCGCATATGGGTATTCGGACGTTCAAAAATTGACCTACGGTTTAGCGTTCACGCCGTCGAACGCATTTAGCAATAAAACTCGTTTTTTTCACTATTTCTTTACTTGCAAAAATACTTGTGGCTTATAACTTACCTTGCAATCTTTTTTTCTCGCATTTTGCGAGTGTGCGAGTGTTAATTTCGAGCCCTGTGTATATGCGTGGATGACGCTGGATTTAAATGCCTCATGCCTACGGTAATTCAGTCTTATTTGTTTCAAATATGGGACATGATTGTTTTTTAGGATCTTGAATTCGTCCATCGCTCGAAGGACGAAAAAGACGAAAATTAATGTCTGACGAATAATAATAGTTTCACAGTATATGCTTTTACATCTAACCCTAAGACCACCTTTGTTTAATGACATTTCATGCTCTTTTATTCTGACTTATTGTCCCAGAGGAAGGAAAACAAGCGTTTAATCAGATTTTTTAAAGGCTCATACAAGGTATATATATATATATATATATGCTATTGGACATTATCATAAAAAAACTAGCAATACAACTTGTTTTGAGCTCAAGATACAGTGTCCTCCAAGTCAATTTTGTTTACAAACAATCAGTTTATTTACATCGCTGTTAACTGGTGTGTAGAAATACCGAAATCCCCGTAATTACCGATATCCCCAGATATATTTTATTTTTAGCTCAAAACATGTTGTATTGCTCATTTTTTATGGTAATGTCAATAGCATATATATATATATATATATATATAAGTGTTGTTGCTTTTTCTTATGTCCAATTGTTTCATCTTGCAAAATATGTTTTTGTGTTTTAAGGAACCCGGTTCGGAAAATAGTTGACTTTTTGTATTCAGTTTTAAGCCAGAAACTCTACTGAAGTCTTCGACTGTGTTTATCAAACTGTTAAACGAGTTTTCTGACCCATCTTAGAAAAAGGTTGCGCCGTCAGCAAAGAGGGATTTTTTAATTTTTGTGTTTGTTATGGTTATACCTTTAATTTGGGTTTAATGTTTTACTTTTAATGATAATAATTCAATTGCTACTATAAAGAGATAAAGCGAGAGAGGACAGCCTTGTCTTACACCACATCCTACTCGAAAACAAAGTCAGACATATGTCCATTATTCGAAACACATGCTTGCTTATCATTATAAAATGTCGTTACCCACTGTTTAAGTGAGTTTCCGAAATTAAAGTGTTCTAATGTTTTCATAAGGAAATTGTGGTCTAAACTATCGAATGCTTTTTCAAAATCCGCGAAAAAGTGTAAAGCAGGTTTGTTTGTTTCATTTAAAAAGTCAATAATATCATAAATCAATCTTATGTTTTCTCCTATATATCTGACTTTAAATAAAACCAGTTTGTCTATAATTATGTCCGCAATCACGTTTTTTTAATTATATTTGTAATTGATATAGTTGCAATTTTGTAGTCAATGTTTAAAAGCGAAATAGTCCTCCAATTGTTTAAGTTAGATAAATCTTTGTCTTTCTTTGGAATGAGGTTGATTATGCCTTGTTTTTGTAGTTGAGTTAAATTTGTTAAATTGTACGAGTAATTTATGGATTCAATAAAATGACTTTTTAATTCCGGCCAAAATATTTTGTAGAATTCTGTAGGCAATCCGTCAGAACCTGGGCATTTGTTGTGTTGCATATTTAAAAGTGCATTTGCGCATTTTCTCTCTCTTTTAAGTGTCCTTAACCAGATCGCCTTTGTACATCATTCAGTTTATTATTGGTATTTGGGAAGGTATATTGTTCTGTTTGGAGTAGCTGTTCCTTTTTATACAGTTCCTCATAGAAGAATTTAGTTTCTTTTAAAATTAAATCTGCATTAGCTATTTCATTATCTTAAATACTTAATATTGATATTGTTTTACTTTCGCTTTTAATTTTTTTCCAGATTTTCAAAAATATTTAGAATTTGTGTACATGCCTTCTATATATTGTGCTTTTGCTTTTATGAAGTAATATTTCGCTTTGTTTTGTGTTATTCTTTCTAGCTCTTCTATTTTATTGTTTAGTTGAGCTTGGACCTGTGTATCAGATTCATTATTTTGTAGTTCTACGTTAAGGGCGTCTATTCTTTGAATAAGAGTTTGTTCTTGTCTTGACTCAGCTTTCTTCTTAAAAGAGCAATATTTTATTGTAAACTTTTTACCTTTATTTAACTTCGAACGAGTTTTGGCATTCGCTTCGCGGTTTATTTCAACTGTTTCATTCATAGTTTTTTAAATTTCTGTTTGGTAGTTTTCGTCGAATAATATTGAATTATTTAGCATAAAATAACTAGGTCCAAGTTTCTTAGAGTTTAGATATAAGTCAATAGTTACTAGTGAGTGATCTGATCTGATTCCTGTTGTAATATTTGGATTTTTTACTTTGTTGGATAAGTTTGATGATACTAAAAAGTAGTCTAATCTACAAAAATGGGAGGTTTTGTGATTTGAATGCTATGTATATTTTTGCCTGTGGATGTAATGTACGCCATATATCGATGAGTTCAAAGTGTTCAGTCATACTTTTTAATTTATTCTAGATTCTGATGTTTGTGTCTTTTGGGGCATTTTTCTTGTCCACCTGAGTGTCAAGCACAACATTAAAATATCCCCGACTATCAAGCTCTTGTCATCATTATTTAATATTAGTCTTTCTTGAGTGTTAAAAAAAATCCTACATCTTCAGTGTTTGGTCCATAAACGTTTATTATAACTATTTCCGTTTCAGCTTCTGATAGTCTTTAGTATTGCAGACGGAAAATGAAAACATGCTAAAATATATATTTTTATTCAGTTACCATGGCAACAGAGCAGATGAAAAACGATGACAATTAACCCTATATTAAACAACTTTTTCAGTCAGATATGATTTAACATATTAAGTCATTTCAGGGATAATTTTATCGATTTCAGATAGTTTATGGCACAAAATATTACAAAATTCTAAGGTTCCCATGATAACTTCCTAGCAACCACCGAAATGTTGGTAATAAATTTGTGTGTATACGAGTATGCAAAAAATTAGGACAATAACTAAGTTTCCTGTGCCTTTTTGCCTTCTTGGCCTGATTATATTATAAAAAATGTCACAGAGAAGGGCAACGTTACTGAAATAATGGCAAATAGTACACAGTTACCATAGCAACACCGGGTGAAATTGTCAGAAGAGGCGCATTAATTGTCAGAACAGATTTGCATATCACTATCGTCTGCATACATGTTAAATTTACCCTTTTTATTCTGAAAAATACCCAATGTAAGACACAAATAATATATTAAATATGCTAAATTTGGTTGATTTTCCATAGTGTCCATGACAATCATTCAAGTACTTTGCACCAACATTTGTTCTTTTTGATAAATCATCTAATTCTGGCATTCTGGTCCATTTTTAAGTGACTTTACACTTATATTTTGCCAAATTTATGCCCATTATTAATTCAGAAAATGAAATACTGCACAAAAATTGCAAATTTTACTTGGTAACCATGACAACAGATGGTAAAATTGACAAACACATGTGCTACGCAATCTTTTAAGTGAAGTTGATTCTGAGAATGTATTACTCATGAAGAGCATATAATAATTTGTATGATCAAAAAGTGGCAAAAATGGCAAAATATACCGATTTTCTTTGTAACCATGGAATCTTCATTGTACCCAACCAATTTAAGTTTTCAAAAGTAGACAAATTCACCTTATGTATGCCCATTCGAAAGAAAACAGAATTAGAAAGGTACTGCTGGATGTAAATACTCCATGAAATATGATATGCATATACATGTAATGTAGAAAGGTGTTACCTATTGCGTCTCCATGGTAACATATATGCAGATTGTAACTTTGAACATACGCTTATGTCTTGGTCTATGTAAATGTTGTAGAAATTACTTGATATTTTCAAATAAAGTATTATCTTATGTCCGTAAATCTATTTTCTTGTTTCAAAGATATACCAAATATGTTTCCACGGTAACAATATTAAAAACTGAGATTCCCAAAAAAATATTTTATAAAGTGAGGCAACAATTCTTGTCCTTTCATGAACAAATAATATCATTATCCTATGTGGTTGCACGAATGTACAAATGTAACTTTAAAAACAACAACACAAAATCAATATTTTGCATTATACATGATGCCCCAATATTCCATGGCACGTGCCTGATGATCTCAAATGTTTGATTTTAATTAACAAATGCTTTATTGTCATAAAGAAATTATATATTATGAGAAAGCAATCCCTTCAACATCCTTTCTATTTGAGGATAAAAATTATTTAGGGGTCAACACCGTCATTTCCTGCTACAAAATGGCAATTGTGTGCTTTAAAATAGGGGTTTGCGTTTCCATGGTACCAAAGTGCATTTCGCCGTTGTTCGTGTAAGCTGCATGATTTATAGATAACATTCAAAGTTTAAAGATAATCGAAGACCATGCGTGCCAAACTTTTCAAATGGTTACAGAGAATGAAAGTTTAAGATCGCCAGTGTTTTCTCCGGTGAAAGGTTTTAATCACAGGTGGGTAGCGTGTGGGCTTAGGATATTATTAGTGAAACATCATTTTGAATGATAATAATCATATTATAGACGAAAAATTAACTTTCTGAAAAAAAATATTTCACTATCAAATATATATATACAAGGTATGCAACTCAAAATCAGCCCAAAACGGGGGTGCATCGCTTTGAACAGCCATATCTTCATCAATTGTGCAGCGATTTTCACGATCCTCGGTCTTATTCAACGCAGAAAATGAATTCCTTTCGTGGAAATGTAATTCCTTGCAATATTTTTACAAATGCTGGGTCAACTTTTCAGAAATAACACGATTCACAACTCGCATGACCCAGTTTGACAGTGATCATGCTGTCTTTAAGACTGAAATCTTCACGGAGTAAAAGGGGCAACTTCCCTACAAAGTTCATGTAGTTCGATACCATAATTCAATAAACGTATGAAAAAACATTATTACCGTTCTTGTCGATACATTCCTGCATCAGGACTAACTGTTCCAGCGCCGTTTGAAAACCTTTGTTTACATACATTTCAACTAACTGACATTATAAACATACGAGTTTTTCATTGGTCCATGCGGAGGTGTGTCTTTACAACTGGAGATTCATTCATAAAGACAGCATGAATCACTGTCAACTGGGTCATGCGTGTTGTGTATCGTGTTATTTCTTAAAAGTTTACCCAGCATTTGTAAAAAATAGTGCAGACATATACATTTCCAGAAGGAAATTCATTTCTGCGTTGAATAAGACCGAATCGTGAAAAATCGCGTGAATACTGTTTAATTGTTATTTCAAAGGTTATGTTTGTACGGATTGTGCGATCAATTGTATAGCTGCCCGAATTGCCTTACCTGTATAATAGAACTTTATGAAGGACCCTCAATGTATACTATCCAGTGTCCTGTTACAACTTCACTTTAGCAAGTAACTCATAAAAAATGTGAAAAACAATCATAATGAGTTCTGTACAATTACAATAGGTTGATTCTCTGACTTTTATACCACATATTGTGGTCTATTATAAAATATTCTTTTCCATTCGTCACCATGGTAACGAGTTTAATTACGTTATATTGCCTTATGGAAATGAAGCATATTATAAGTCTTAAGCATTGATGAACATAATTAACTAATTGTATGTCATTATTTATGTTTTCTAAAGGAAATCTTAAACAATATAAAATATTTTGGTAATTGGCTCTCAATTCCATATCGTTAACATGGCAACAATACTTCCGTTGCATACATAGTAATTCAACGGAAGCTGAAAAATTCTTCGGAATATGTGTGACGAAAAAAAAAATAATTATGGTAAACATATGTGAACAATAGAGACAAAAGTTTAAATTTGAGGACGAATAATGCCAAAATATGTGGTTTGGGTAAGGATTTTACCCCAGGATCGAATGCCTCAAATAAATTCAAATAATTGTAAACTCATTCTAGATGTTCAGTTAATATATTTGTTATGATGATTGCATATAGTAGTTACTAATTGAACTACTTTTTAAAATATTTTTAACTCCAATATTTATTTCATAAGTTGACAAAAATTCTCTTTTTGATAAAAATTGGAAATTTTATAATGTTTGAAATATTTATTTTGTAAAACTGTATGAATTGCCCAGTCCATTTTTTTGTGTATGAACCAACTATATATGCTCCCTACAACATTGAAATTGGTTATATAAAATACCGTAGGCAATTCATACGAAGACTATTTGAAATGTATACATATTAAGAAAATCTAAAAATCGAAAACATAAAACAACAGGCTCAGAAAAAAATCAGAATAAAGTAAATATTTAACTTGTTTTGTATGACAAATTCTTCTATAAATAAATGTCGACCCTATTGTACAGTTCCTAGGAGTAAATATTCTAAAACAACCATCCAAAATGCCTCATTTTCGTTTGGAAATTAAGGCAAATTCGCGTGTCCATGGTTACTGTGGCAACGGGTGTTAGTTCATAGGTTTTTATTCCATATTTCTATTATTTTGGGTCAAACGCTTAAATGACCAAAGAATTGCTATCTTTTGACACCATGGACCCTAGAGCTAGTCACGCTTTTACTGAAATTTTCTCATAATGTCCAAACACACCATAAAGTCATGAAAGTCTTTTGTATGTCCGCAATGAAATCGTTTAAAGCGACAGAACATATTTTTTGTAAAACATTTAAATCGAAATTAGCATACGCCAGCTTACATATAATCTCAAGATAAACGTAGTTTTAAGAAATCATAAATGCTTGAATTGCTGCACATAAAAAAATACAAATATATTTAAAAGAAAGTTAATTCGGATAATATACATTTGCTCAAATATCAATAATATTGTAATAGATAGAAATGAATAAAAAAAATTAACAACTTAAATATTGTTTAATCCAGTTAAAAGAAAACTTTAATGAATAGCTAAGAAATAAATGTTGATCTCATTTATATTATGAAACATACGTATACGTCCAGTTTGACTAATTTAAAGACTTTCTATGAAAAGTAATTATTATCGGTTTAAAATGTCAAAACAAATCCATGTTCAGCAATCAGTACATTTTAACGGATGTAAAAAAATAGTGTATTTATTTCCATCATACAAACCACCACAATATGTTCTGTCGCTTTAAGTAAAACTATTTTCTAAAGCAAAGTAATAATAAGTTATCACACACGCACACGCACGCGCGCACACACAAACACACGTGAACACACGTGAACACACACACACACACACACACACCCGCACACACACACACCCGCACACACACACACACACACGCACGCACGCACGCACGCACGCACGCACGCACGCACGCACACACACACACACACACACACACACACACACACACACACACACACACACACACACACACCGGCTTCCTGTGTTGTAGTGTTTGCCTTGCCTAACCCTAAAAGGACAGTTAACTGTGGGCACACAATTTTTTCTAGTTCTTACTTTAAGATACGTTACAGCTGGGGGGGGCACATGCCCATTGTGCCCCCTCCCCCTGGATATCTGTCTGCACTAAAACAATATGAAAAACATATAACAAACATGACTTTTGATTACTCAATATAGAACAGAATGTCAATTGGATAACCGATTGCATGGCTCGTCACATTTGGAAAAGGGCAATGACAATTACTCACTACAAGCGACTATACACGTAGCAATTTCTTCAAGGTTGATAACCATATACGCAAAACTGCCCCCCTCCTGACAGCCACGTTTTTTTAACCGACTGGAGCCATTTTTGAGCTCAACCAGCATACAATTATTGTGACTTTGTTTTTGATCCACCTGACACAGTTTCACAACTGTCCTGACCAAGTTTGATAAGATCGGCCAAGAAATGTGATTTCTAGCGGTTTCACAAGGCAAATGTAGACGACGGGCAACGGACACATGTCTATCACATAAGCTCACATAAACAACACTTCTGATAGTTTGATGCACAATGTTGAAACATTGCCAAAATATAATGACAACACTAATTGTCTTACAAAATTAACTATTCATGGCCGCATAACCTAGTTTTGAGGCAACGTTTTAATTATGAAATGTATAGAAGATGATTTAATTCAGAACTTCACCATTTCACTGATTAACACACAGTCGAGTGTTGCCAGTATGTCCACATTGAGAAACGTTAGATAACTGTCCGACCAAAGTTACATGCACATGACATTGCACGTGAATGTCATTAAAAGGGACAAGTGTTATTGTTTGCTAAATGTATGGACAACATCAGTTTAGTACTGAGGCTTAAACTTTGAAGAGCACCTCTGTGATCCAATCTGATGTTTGAGCACTTTTCGATATTCAATACTCATTTTATATGTTTCATTTAAAACTAATCATTAACTAAATAACACAACAAACTACATTTATTCCGTCTAAGCCAGTACAATAACAATTACATTATTAACATAAGTGTGATAGCTTTATTTACATGTGTCGGGTGCAGCTTAACAAACCCACAGGGTATTATTAAACAAAACACACTGTGACACTATGTGAAATAATATATAACACTGCATAATTAATTATATGCATGCAAATTGCACAGTACATTATGGACCATTACACTTAATCAAAGATGTTGGTCTGTTCACATTAACAGAAAAAAATCTATTCATTGGCTCTTTATTGTAACAAATGTTAGTGATAGTCACATGGTAATTTTACAGGTAATCATTAAGTTCAGAGTCAGTTTACATTCAGCTGACGCAGTACCGCAGGGATTTTGAAGTCAATAGCCATTTTCTCATTGAGTGATACACTTTTGTTGTTCCATACACCACATTATAATGATCCCATTAACTTTTCCTAGAACAAGGGTAGGTTTTCAACCTAAATCCCAGTAGGTGGGAAACAATGACATTAAACCCACTACCCTCAACAGACGCACAGACTTATTTCAGTCTTATGAAGACTCTGCCAGTTTGGACCCAAATTGGCATTCGATTTCTTTGTAGTTTTAAAATATTGAATTCTTTTTAAAAATATGCCATAATCATGACACTTTGCCAATTTACAGGAGAAAACAGAACTCACAGTCTACGGAGGATGACACATGTACCCGCATGTGTGCTGTAAGATTTGTGATAGTTACCCAACATACCCGGGCTCTATGTGCGACTTTTTTTCTGACTATTCTTTGCATTTGTCCAAAGTTATTTCAAGTCCCATTAATAAATGACAAATATAGCTACAGACATGAGGTCGTTTTATCAAACATCATACGACGATTTTAATTTACGACAAATTTGAGACCGAAAATACAAAAGTTGTTCATCGATATGAATTCAAAATATAAAACATGTGTTAGGAAACAATGATAATAATAACTATGTGGAAAATAATAGTATTCTTATTCGGTTTTTAATTAAAATGTTCCTTTGAAATATGTATCGTATTGTAAATTCGTCGTACGATCGTTGATGAAACGGACCTCGGACACACATATTAATGCACAGTCCTTGAAAGTGTGAATTTGACCTTTTAGACAGGGACCTGGTTCTTGTTTATGTTTAATAGTTTGGCCCATTTTCGCCAGTTCATATAATACTTTCAGCAAGTTTAACGCTGTTAACAAATGTATCGATCAATAAAATGGCTTTAATAAAATCAAAAGCACGAATTAGGCTTTCGAAATAGTAAGGTGGCTAAAATTGGGGTGGTTTGGATGGTCGATATAATTTAAAGTGGCATATCGACGGCTTATACGGCATTATCTGGAATTAAATGAATATATTAACATAACTTATTTAATGATGTATATATTTGCATACCTTGTTGTTACACACATTCTGTAAATGTGTTCACTATTTCCATGCGCGGCTAAATCATAGTAGTCGTAAAATATTTAGGAATGAGCTGTCAAATGAGTATCCCGCTATGCACCTGCTCACTGACGATAATCGAGTTTTAACGATACTAAAGCGTTGATAATATTTATTGAAATGTGTTCGTTCTTTTGGGCATGAGGTTTAACAAACTTGGAACATTGTTGTTAATAATGATATAATAATAATAATAATAATAATAATAATAATAATAATAATAATAATAACACTAATAATAAAAATAATAATTTGTTTCTTTTTTTGTGAAGTTTTAATTATGTTTTTTTAACGATTGAATCAATAAAGTATTGTTCCGCACGCGTTACGATGATTTTGACCTTGTATTGTTTTTCTGTATTTAGCCAAATACCGTCGATATGCCCTTTTATTGCATTGCCAACTTAATGTATGTACGGGTTTTCGTTGCATTACTCCCATTAAATGATGGCAAAACTAAATGAAATGATATAATTTTAAGAAGCGATATTGTGAACTTTATCAATAAGGATGAACTTTTTCATAGATGAAACTTTACAAACAGACGAGTGTTGCAATATACTATCCCTACACTGGTTCTTACACATGACATGATAAAATTACACGTGACTGCCATTTACAAGGATCACTTTCATATGTTTTTCTTCTGAAAGTGTTAGTAATATGAAATACATTTACATATATTTTGAACAATGTAGTTTCAAATTTGATCAGTATCTTTATCAACAATCAATGCAATCCAAAAAACATCATCTTTGCGTCGGTATTTAAGATGCTGCACAATTTTTTGTTTAATTTCCACTTTAATTCAATTATTGAGTAAAGTGAGTAAAAAAAGATAATTTGATTGTAATGTTCTGTTTTTGTATTATTCTCAGCTGCATTAGTGCCACAATAGTGATCACAGTCCAGAGTCTGTATAAGTACGTACAGGTGAGATTGTTTACAATACTATATTGGAGTATCTCCTGTGCCGATAACTATTTATGCCAGTTATCTCAAGTGGGGTATATGGTTGCTAATTGTACCAGACGTCCCTAATATACACTCACTGTCAAGTGTTTTACATACATGTCAAGTTTCATGTGACATTTCAAAAGATAAAAGCAAAACATATGTGATAGCCTAATCTACAGTATACCTTTATTTGGGTTTGGACATGTTCAAAATAATCGCTAAGCGATGTGACGGTGCAATTGCGGAGAGTTCACTGTGTCGCTGCTGACTACACAGCGCGCAACTTTGCGTTATTTTATTGGCGCTTTGAAGTTGTGTCAGGCCTTTAATGCTATTGAAATATTGCCACACAATTGTTGACGACGACTGCCATATACATTATTCGCTCTGTTAAGAAGTCTACTGTAAGGTGATTTTATTTTTTGAACTACGGCACTGAATTAAAGTCTGAATGATAACAATATGTGTACAAGTAAGTACACTGATAAAAATGACTGGTCGTGATTCACAGTTTCAGATTGTGAGCGTAACTGTCCGTGCCCCGTCACTAAGATATACATCCACTGAATGTGAGATCATTGGTTTCATGAGGACTAGCTGATACAATAGTTGGACAGTTTAGTCTAAGCCTATTTAAGTTCAGTTACATCGAAAGTATGCGGCTTATTTTTACACTCTTAAGGTAGCACTGATAATGCTTCCCAGGTTGATATTGAGCCTCCGACCATCAAACAAGAGGTGTACACCAGATCCTCTCCCTGACTACACATACTTTTTTTAAGTACAGGCCGAAAAAAAACCGTATATATTCGCGTAAACTAACATGATATAAGCTGATCAATCTAAGATGAAAACAACCAATTTAAGGAGATTGATATATGGATATGTATACCAGAGTAAATGACACGTGTAAAGTGGTTTCTGAACATGACCCTATTTCCTGGCCAATAATGGTGGACAAGTCAGTCATAAGACATATGATCTGTTCATAGCATAATTACATCCACTGTCAGGTGATATCAACACATTTGCACCTTGAACCGCCTTCACGCAATTCAAGAGTAACCGATAAAACCGATAATCGTATTAATATGATATGTGTACGTTTACTGATTGAGATGACTGAAATTATGTCTGAGTGCTCCAGATAAGCAGTATATCATCATTTGAACTCAGCTGCCCTTTAGTTATGATTATCCCGTAGATAAACGGCAACCCGCTTTACAGGTTTTCAGTTAAAATACATGTACTTGGACTCGATAATACAATTATGACATCTTTAGTTTAATATTTTCATAAATTCTCACTTACAGTGAAAGCCTGAAGTTTATTTGGAGAGTCTTAAGTATATTTTCTATTATGAACTTTGCCTTGTCTAGTATGAACTTTGCATTTTCTAGTATGAAGTATGTATTTAATAGTCTTAACTTAGCATTTACTATCATTAACATATATCATTTCCTAGTAGGAACTTTGTATTTCATATCACACTCTTAGCATTTATTAGCATAATAATAACGATGAACTTGAGATTTCCTAGCATTAAATTAGCATTTCCTAGCATAAACTAGGCGCCTCAAACACCGTAAAGCTCTCAAAGTCAACAATAAATCTTCGACTATCAAACAAGAGACGTACACAATGCCTTATGAACTGATTACAGTTATGCGATGTTTTACTTGACAGACAGAAACAAACCCTGATAGTTTACGCTGTCTAACATTATATAATATGTTCATACCCAATATCAGATGAAAATAAATAATTCAGAGAAGTAATTGTTCGGTGCGTATTAGGCTTTACCTATTTCAATTAGAGATTATTGAGTCATACCTGACTAACAGAACACTTTGACTTTGACACTGAGCCTTTGAGATTCGGCGTCCCCCAAGGCTCCTGTGCTGGACCAGTGATTTTCACTCTGTATATATCGGCCCTTAAAAAGGTGGTTCAGAAGTATCCAGCTGATCTTTATGGCTATGCAGACGACCACAAGATTGCCTTCAAGATTCAGACAGGAAATCATGAAAATGAAGCATACGTTCTACAACAACTTGATAAGTGTCTCAATGATATTATAAACTTGATGACAACTTTCAAGCTGACAATGAACCAATCAAAAACAGAAATCATTTTATACGGAACAAGGCAACAATTATCTAAAATGTCCATATCAATTGTGAGTGTTGGAGGATGCATGGTTAAGTTAGTAGACCGTGTGAGAGATCTTGGTGTTACAATGACCAACACTCTTAACCTTGACCTTCACATCACGAAGAAGTGCCAAATTGCCCAAATGCAATTGCGTAATTTAAAAGCTTTACGCATGCATTTGACACAGAAGTCAGCAGAGGTGTTAGTGCATGGTCTTGTACACTCCCATATTGACTTGTGTAATGGTTTATTCACCGATCTACCAGCTAACCAAATTCAAAAGCTTCAACGGACTCAAAATCATGCCGCAAGAGTTGTTCTGAATGCGTCATATGATCAACCAAGTACTGAACTCCTGAAACAACTCCACTGGCTACCAGTAAAAGCTAGAATCATGTACAAATCCTGGTTATGGTCTTTCGTGTTGTCCATGGTTATGCTCTTGGTTACTTGCAAGAATTGTTTGTGACAGCAAGCAGTTGGTATAGACTTCGATCAAAAAGTGACTGTTATCTTGTTATTCCCAGGAGGCGAACTAAGATGGCGGATAGATCTTTAGCTGGTGTTGGCCCGAAGTGGTGGAACAATCTACCAAGCCACTTAAAAATCATTGACAATAAGGGCTGATTTAGATCAAGACTTAAAACTCATTTGTTCAATCTTTTTCACGGATAACCAATGTGCAGTGTTTGTGAAGCGCAATAGAATATTTTTATAATAATTTTTGCGCTATATAAGTGACATGTATTTGTATTTATTTGTATTTGTAAATAATAATGAAGCAAGTATATCAGAAATTTATTAAACAATTAAATGGTTATTACTTTGGAAACATAACTTCAACCAAAAGTCTGCAACTTCTGTGCATGGTAAGATTGGGTACCGTGTAAATATTTTCGGACAAATCAACATCACGATATAAAATTTTAAACACAGTGTTGGATGTGCCTGACTACACAAGATACCGTCAAAGCCAAGATGTTTATAAAAGATTCTATGGCATAATAGTTTAAGTTGCTAAATTAGAGATAATCACATACCTGGATAATAACATATTGAACATAACTGTTTCAAATCTTGAAAACAAAGACACACGACATTAATTATACCATCAATATGCCTTATATTTTTCGGTACATCAACACGTTTAAAACGTCCGTTGTGCGAGATAATGAAAAAGCTTCCGATATAAATGACCAAATCATTAATGCAAGTTTTAAGGTTGCAGCAGCAACCAAACTGATCCTTACCCCAGCCCCACCCCAGATTTGAAGAACCGCAAAGATTATCATATTTAGACTGCGGACAGGTCACAACCGCATAACTTACCACCTTTTCACCAGGTTAACAAATGACCAGTCAATATCGCGACCCCGTCAGACATGCCATGCATGGCAATGGTACAGCTGCTGCATCCTGCACATTGCACGATGACCTCGCTCGCCAGGTCTGGACAGAGGGGACCCTCGTGCAAAGAGAGCTAAAATTGAAGCATGCGGCAACATTTGCCAGCAGAGCCGGCGTCTCAGTCCGGGTGATCGAGCAGAAAAAGAAGGAGAAGAAGGAAGAAGAAGATTATGTAAGTCAAAAAACTGTCATCCGGTGTTATTGAATGGTCATATTTTGAATGCTTATTAGTAGGGAAGCTGAATAAGATATTCGAATATTTGAAGACTGGTCAAGTACCCGGATTAAAAAAAGGACCCGTAGGCCTTGTTCAGTGACATTATTGTTATAACGATAATACACATAATATGATGTTTATAACCTATTTATGACACAGTTTAAGCTATTATTATTTAAATATTGATTGTTCTTAAATTATGGCACATTTTGCTTCTTAGAATGCATTATTGTTAACATAAAAATGTTCCGCCAAGACTCACCCATACGAATCTGAATTTCTATCTGTCATTCATGTCATAAAAATGGCATATCAGGATATTTATAGAGCAATTCGTATTTCAAAGCCGTATTGAATCATTAACCGACTGCAATATAGCATTTGGATAGCATAGGCGGCTATCCAGATTACAGTATGATGCACGAAGCCCAGTCTGACTACAAAACGCTTAGGACAACAGTATTTTTAATACATAAATTATATCAACAGGCCATGAGCCATTTCATATGCCGAATCGAACATTTTCATTTGTATTTACGTTATTTGTCTATTTTTTTCATAAATTCAATATAATTGGTGCTCATTGTATACCATGTCGAGTAATATCTGTTTTTCACGCGCAGTCATGTGATTTCAATACGCTGTATTTCGTGCGATGATTTTACGGCTACAATTAAACACAGAATGATAAAATGATTTTATTCAATCTTAAAGCAACATACATTCTTTAGATGATATTTCGGTTTCTGTGACAACGTTCTAATTAAGGTTGATATCATCATTTTTTTTAAATATGTGCATCCTTTATTTAGGGAAACAATTTAAATGCCTTGTTAAATATTGAAAATTAGTACAAACATACAGATACACAAAAATGTCATGTTGAAATTTTCAACACGCACCATCAATAGCACTCAGTTAAATAAAATAACATTATTATTTAGTATGTTTTCATTGGAAGTTTAATGTTTCAAGGAAAATTGGTTTGTTATTTATTAACGGCATATTAGGAATCGTTGTTTAAATGTTAATACATCAATTGTATATTTATATAAACACTGAAATTATCAAATTATGAAGAAAAAGCATACTTATGTCATATTTCGAGACAGTAAACGCGGCATTAACTGAATAGATAAAGCGAGGAGAGATGGGGGAGCAACTTATATTTTACAAACACATGCACATTACTTTGCTACCTCCCCTGATGCGTTTCCTTATGCATGCGTTTATCTTAATTTTATCTAGTATTGAATATAAAATATAGAAACACGATACTTGAATCGTTTGTTGTTTAAAGCAAATTTCCGTCCCGATAGTTTGTAATTGAAGACATTAAGACGTTCAGAAACAAATCATTTAGTGATATCTTCTCAAGACGTAATATCAATTGTCATCTACCCTATATCGTGCGACATAACAACATTCGTCTACGGTTGTATCGAAAACGCAACGTACCAATACAAACTATGATCCTGACAAAACATTTAAAAGGGTATAGCATTACAGTTCCAATTTAACACCAATAGAAGAGAGTAACAATTCCATTGAATTACTATTTAATTACTAAATGCTTTCATATTAACCAAAGCACCAAAACTACATTTTTTTGAAGAACGATTGCTATTAAATCTATTAAAATCAACACCAGACTTTTGCACGAGAGAAGCCCATATTATTAACCGCGGACACATTGGGATGATACAGTATCCAAATAAATATAAGATATAATGTATCCGTTTTAAGGCGTTAGAATTTGAACAGGAAGTCCTAGGTACGAATGCAAAGCACAGAGGGCAATAAAGCGATATAATTATTATTTCCCCAAGGTGTTTATTCTTATTTAATATGCCTACCTTGATTTGGAATATGTTTTATTCTTGAATATGTTACTAGTTGATAATAATATACACAGGAAAAGTTATAACATTGTGAGTTGGCAAGAAAAAAAACACATAACTTCAAATATTTTTGTCAGTATCAATATCAATCACCCATATACTCACGGGTAGATCCAGTCGAAGGGAAGCAACTGCCGGCCTTACAGAAAAAAATCCACAGATAACTAGTTGTCTCCCGTATCCAAACACCATAAACGCAATCGCGTCGTCTTTCAGACTGTTTCTGCAGGTTTATCACAATGCTCATATTCATATAATTACTATCGATTATACATTTGCAATGATGATGCTATTAATGCTACACAAACAGCTTGCATGGCACAGAATCTTCCCTTGTGAACAGTTAATGTCATTCCTTAAGTGTAAATAACGCACATTTATGTATCGACAGCCTTAAGTTTTTAGAGATACGTTTGAATCTGTTTTCAGGAAGAACCAGTACTTGGTGTCTGTAATTGAGATTATGAGAATGCTACCCGAGTAGAGATCGGAAAAATATATATTTCATCCAATATCTTCATATGTAGGTCTTTTATATATGGAAATTCCCTCTTTAGCCGGGATGGTGCGACATATTATATTATTTTAAGATGCATGATAGCTTAGGCCGATTCACAACACAAAAAGACAAACATGGTTCTCATTAAGTACTTTGAATAAACTTTCCGTTTACACTATAGTGATTTGTTCTGGTATCTGTTTGGTTCTTTTTTCACTTGCTAAAGGTCTCTGAAAACTGAACATGTATTAAATGTATCAGTTTCTAACATTTTGCCAGTGATGCTAGACATGATGGTTCCTTCAACAGAAACTGCCAAGTCTGGAGTTAATATAATTTAATATAAAAAAAATCACACAGTCGCCCATCTTTATTTCTGGTCTTGTTTTTGGTCTCTACATTTTCGTTCTAGAAATTACTTCAATATTTGAGGAAGATGCACCTGGAAAAAATACATGTACACAATGGTTCAAAGATGACAACACAACTAGGTGCATTAAATGATTCACATCACAATGGAGCAGTAATTACTACCTTACCCATATAAAATGCTGAAATATCTTTTTGCTCAATAACCAGTTTGATAGTGATATAACAACAATAGTAATATCTTTCTTCATAATTGCATTAAATGTAAATGGTTGCCTACTTTAAATACAAAAAGATATGTCGTAAGAAGTATAAAAAATCACATATTTTGCTCTCCAATTATAGAAATTACTTTTTTTATTTCACCTGTAACAAACAAGTTTCAGTATTATATAAATAGTAGGTCAATGTTAGCCAAGGTTAACTCAAAGATAAATCCAACAGGCGAAGTTGTCTTACTTTATCAAGTTTCAAAGCTGTAGCTTGAGCGACAAGAATATTTATTTAATTTTACATATAGAAAAAAAATGAATTAAGTATCCCCTGGGGTGGGGCCTATATCGAACCTGCGGCCAGGACTTGAACACTCTTTGTAAAGGTTCACTTAATGTCTACACTCCAGACCCTGCGATTACTGATGCTGAAGCAATTAATTAAACTACTTTAGACTTAGTACAAGTCTACTACATGATGCTACACATAAAATATATTAGCTCTAGAGCTTCTGGTGTTGAGAATATATCGCTATCAAACTGGTTATTTTTCTATAAAAGTCTATGTAAAATAAGTGACCCCAGGGGCACAGGTTTCAGAGATGGCATTTAAAACATTTTTTGACGACGCATGTCAGACGTCGAACGACGCATGTCAGACGCCGTACAACAACAGACAGTGAGCCATCATAATACCTCACCTTTTATCAAGAAGAAATTAGTATGCGCTTATTTTAAGATACACTTTTTTTGTTAGGACAAATATGCGCTTAAATTTCGATGTACATGTACGCTTCCTTTGATATTGCGCTTATTTACCAGATTCTACAGTTTATAGATAATTCTAACGTGACCTGATTTCTTTGAGCATCAAACAAAGAAACATCACAGCCATGGGTTATATAACGATAAAGGGTTATTACACGATAAACCATGTATGTATAACTGATGTCACAAATGACGTCATTTTAGCCGGATGATGTGTATGTTTACTGCGCATAATAATGTAGTCTAGCAATGTTAAACATAACTAGAGATGTGTTTGTCAGAAACACAATGCCCCCTATTACGCCGCTTTGAAGCCATAAATTTGACCTTTGACCTTGAATGATGACCTTGACCTTTACATTTTACTACTCAAATTGTGCAGCTCTATGAGATACACATGCATACCAAATATCAAGTTGCTATCTTCAATATTGCAAGAGTTATTGCAAACCTTTAACCTTGGTTAAAGTTTTGGGACACACACATACAATGACTGACTGACTGACACAATGACAGACAGACAGACAGACAGGCCAAAAACAATATACCCCCGATCTGTTGATCCGGGGGCGAAAAATCTTCTGTTTCTGCCTTGTTAGAACCGAAATAATAATTAGTTCCTAAGTTTGGTTTATAGTAGAATAACCGTCATTTTTCGGAACAATATATCTTACAACATATTATTACGCATAAGAACTAAAAACTCGGTTATTCTATGATAAAAAACATTGAGGAAGTTTTTATTTCTTAAATAGCAAACTGTCACTTTCCACCATTGACCTTAAAGTGCCATAAACAATTGAAACAAACCTGATTTGAAAAATCTAATAGTCAGGTAAGCAATTTCTTTGTCCTTTTTAACGCAGTCAGGGCAAGGACTTGATTGTTTAGATAATTGACTAGGGCAGTACCATTACCATTGTTATTTAGGGTGTCACTGTTAATAAGAGGGGTTGTGTCTATATCTGTGTTTGTGTGTACAAAATTAATGTCATTACCAATGCTATCTATGTCAACAATGTTATCCTGGTCAGTGTTGTCAAGCAATGACATTGATGATGATATAAATTCTGATGGAGAAAAGTCAGAGGGATCAGCTAGGGAAGTGCTACATTGAGAGTCAGGATTAAAATAGTAATTAGAGTTGGATGTGGAAATAGATAAAGATTGTGTAGTGGAAGTTTTGTTAGTAGGAGTTCGGGACATGGCAGAGGTATCAGATGAATCCTATGTTTCAGTTATGTTAGTAGAGTTCTGAGGGGAATATGACGTGGAATGGCTATGCGGTTTGATCAGGTCGGCGTTAAAGTGAGAAAGATTTGAGAATACCTGGGGAATATCTGATGAGAGATAACGAGGGGTATTCGGTAGTTGATTATATGGGAAGTTATATGTGAAGTTGGGTATAGGTAAAACAGGCTGCTGTAAAGCATTTTGAAATGGCGAAATTTGAGAGTAGAAAGGTATCTGAATGTGACCTTGTGGTAAAGCAGAAGTATTAAACTAACGGGACTGTTGTAGGTAGTTCATTGAATGGGCAGATTGGGTATGGTTCATTTGAACTGGCGAAAGGCTTTGATCAGTGGAAACTGGCGAAAGGGTTTGACCTGTGAGAGCTGTCAAAAGGGTTTGATCTGTCGGAGCTGGTGAAAATGGTTTGATCTGTGGGAGCTGGTGGAAGGGTTTGACCTGTGGGAGCTGACGAAAGGGTGTGATCTGTGGGCGCTGGTGGACGGGTTTGATCTGAGGGAGCTCTCTTTTGATACGGGTCTTGTAGAAGGGTTGAAGGGGAATTGGTTCTCTCGAAGAGGAGATTCACTTATTTTATTACATGCAGGTACAATTTCTTTTTCAACATGCATTTTTTGGAAAACTTTGGCCGCATGCTCTTGTGCTGCCTTTGTTATTGCAAGAGACCGTTTGTTCTCCGTGTCTTTAATTTCTGAAAAAAAAAAGAAATTTAATTTTATCTTATTTTGACATTCTTACTGCATTCAGAATTATCCTGCAGTGTTTTTTACCGGGTCACTTAACTACATTAAGCTGATTCTGTAGCTTATTTACATCTAAAAGTTGTGCTTTAACTTATTAAGATGAAACAATTTGAACTAAAAATTGCTTACATTCAAATTGGATCAAACTTAGGGGTAATCTATTGATCAAGGGTAGGACTTTGAATTATACGCTGAAATACACCAAAGCCTATGCCTTTTTAAACCTAGATGACAAATATGCTATATTTATATAATCATATAGCTACATCTTCTGACTAAGTTTGGTGGTGAATATCAGATGAAAACTTTTTGAAATCGGAGTCAAGACATCAGAAAATGCAGTCGGTGACCCTGTGACATAGTTCTTGTCATGTTATTTCATCATGACCTAAATATTCCCTCGATATAACTTCTGACCAAGTCTGGAAAGGTTTTATCATTTTTTTTTTAAATAGATTAATTCAGGATATTGTGCTGGACAAGACAGCTCACCGCAGGGTTTCAAATATTGATAATACATTTTTCTACATGTTGAATTATAACTGACTTACCTTTCTTTCTTTTATTTGTTGGGTTTTTACATGCATTTTGTTGATCATTTGACGGATGTCCATCTCTTTTCTCTACAAAGAAAATTTAGAACATGTACTTTTGGTTTCTATATCTTCTTCATTCAGATAAGTATTACTGAATTTTCACTATTTGGCGTTTTCAGTCAGTGTTAACCATTTAGTAGGAAATACTTCAGATGTTTGGTATAAGCATAGATTTTTCCCTTCTTTGCTTCAAATTGGTTGCTGTAAACGGTTCCTTCCAAGTCAAAAATGAAGACATTTTACCAAATTGCCTTTAATACCTAAGTTTAGCGAAAACCTGGTGAAAAGTGCTAAAGTTATTGAGCAGAAACATTACAAACTGTTTTATATTAGTCGAGGGCTGTAACTGAGGTTGTCTGGGTTGATTTTAATGGTTATCAAACCTGACCTAGATCTTATTAATGAAGTTTGGGGAAGACCAAATGACAAATGCTCGACTTATAGAACGGAAACCAGAAAAATGGCATTTTTAACATGTGTCAAGGACTGTAAATCTGAACTGTCTGCATTGATTTCAATGGTAATAAACTTGACTTGGAACTTATTGCTCAATACATTTTCATACAGTTTGATTACTGACGGCCCTGTGAAAGCTATTTGAATTATTGGGCGGAAACGAAAACTCCAGACTGACACACACATATGTGTGATCTTAGAATACAGAGTTTAAAACTGAAAACAACTAAAACTTTTCAGAAAACACAACTTTATACCTGGTGCTTTTCGTTTCTTTTTGGTACTTTCAACCTTTTCGGTTTTCTTTATTTTCTGATTTTTTTTCGATAAGGCCAAGTTAAGCAGACTCACACTTTTGCTTTTGATTTTTTACTTTGTTTAGTTTTTGCTGTTATAGAAGCTATAGTTTACGTCAGTCCAGTTTATCATAGTAGTTGTGCAATAGAATCTTAAAATGGATGTATTTAATATAGATTATAAAGCAGTTCAACAGTTCAATAACTTGAAATGAGAAAACATGATAAATACACTGAAATGGTACAAACCTGATTCAAACAGTACAGTGGCAGGGTAAATGACACTGCCCATATACATGGCCGTACATGCCTCTCTTATGACAAGAGTGGTGCCACAGCGTTCTTGGTCTGATTCAGGCACCAACTCTTATTTCCGTCTGACTACTGGCCGAATCTTTATACCGTATGCAACACTAAAAGTATGTAAAACAACAAGAAATAGCATTAATTTGCATCAATTTTAGGACTTTTATTGTCTGAAATTGAGAAAAAGTTTCCATGCCTTTTTTGCTTTTTTATTAGAAAAACGCCACACTAGCATTTTGGGAATTTCGTGTCGTGAAAATTCTTATTTTGGATAAAAAATAATCGCAAAAATGGCTCAATTGGAAAAAATAATCAGATCTTCAAATATGTTTCTTTATAAACTTGTTTTTCAAAGAAGCTGTTGACTTCTAAAAAAGTGACTATTGACTATTTTATAGATCTACCATAATATTTACTATTAAAAACATATTTTATACATTGCTATTTGTGACATTGGACGATTTGTACATTACCATACCTATGTGAATATAATAATTAAAATTATTTTATTTTTATTTGGCAAGCAGAGCAATATATAACTCGAGGACATAGTTTACTTCCAAACGACCTCAATTGTTAAAGACCATTTACTCAATTGCCTGTTAAGTCAGTGACTAAACTAAATCATTATAGAATCATTGTTTATCAAGCTAGAAAACATTTAAAACAATGCATGACACTAAGGTTTTGTGAATTTCGTTATTTGGAAAGCAGTTCCAATGTTATGCAATCCAAGCCTGTGTGTTAACATACCGGTATTTAAAATTAAGTGTGCGTTTTCTAATAAGGGCATCATAATAATAAAGAGGAAACAAACAACAACGGAAAACATTGTCGTCCGAAATTGTGTATCGTTCGAAAACGACACTCTAGAGTAGAAAGAGCATTTGTAAAACAATTTTAAAGTAACAAGAAAGATTTACGAATATTACAATGCAGTCGTTTATTGCTGACTAGAACATCCACGAATTTCGGAATGCTTACGTTTAACTTCGACACCACTCTCTCCTGTCAAATTCAAATTCCAAAATGGCGGCAACATTTATCAATACGTTATCGCCATTATCAGCCAATGGGACAGGCCAAATCAGAGCACATCATCAACTAACTGACTGGTGTACGAAAATATTGATATATTGCTGGGCGAGTCATTATACAAATTGAGTAATCAATCTTACGGTGCACAACTAAAAAATACAACGAAAATTAACCCCATTTAAACAAAATTCGTAACAAAAACAATGTTATAACGCACTGTTCAATAAGGTTGATAAGCGGTCGAAATAGCCCTTAAATTCAAGGTACTTGTCGGTCGATCTACACTACTTGCAACGTTTGAATGTCAGTCAAGACGACCCAACTAGTCCAGCAGTTTAAAATCATTAATATTTCGAAGTTAGTCAAAGTATTCATTGCTTGCACTGTTTCTTCAGTAATAATCATTCAGTTTCTCTGACCAATAAATAAAACATACTTTTACAGAGAAAAAAGGCCATCATGGACTTAGGCCATCAAGGATCATTTGGGCAAGTCAAACTAATTTGATGTGAATCTGGAGGATATTTAGATAATTACCAAATTAGATTGCATATCAGTTTAATAAAAGCAATCTGTATGTCAAATTATTTCGACTTCATTTGGGCCTGCTTCGCCAGTCTTTGCGATGTCTGAATCTTTAATATAATGAAATATTTCCAGCTGTCTGGCGGTCAATTATGTCACGTTGGACATGTGACCGAAATAAGCCTGGCATACCCATGATTACTATTGACTGTTTGCATATTTCGGAAAAGGTTAATTGGGTCTCATTTGGAAAAGTGCATGCATACCCAGTGTGGTGCCAAAGTTGATAATTCTAAAATTAGAATCTTGAATATTTTATAAAAGAAAATAGGGAACAGATCAATTTTGTCTTTATTTTTTATAGAAAAAGGTTCCGTTCAAAGGACTCTCCAAAAACCCTTCCCCGCTCCCCCCTCCTCCAAAAACAATGAACTCGCACTGTTTATCTTCATTATTACGAAAGTAGGTGAACAAACTCAGGCCTTACTATCAATCAAAAGTCTGGAAGTTTTTATTGCTCTCTTATCCATTCTTCTTTGTAATAAGCTGATGTATTTTTATATATATATTTTAACTTTGTAAGCTTTTTGACACAGATTCCGCAATTTTTTATTTCAAAAATAAAAAGTATTTTTCTTTTTCTCATTTTAAACGGTGTTTTTGCCGTGATTTTAACTCATAATTAGGTATAATTTGCTTTATTTCGTTTAATTAAATGCATCAGTCTTTATTAAGATTATTTGTTATATTTCTATTCATAAAATGAATATTTAACCTATTTCGTTTATTATCAATTTGAATTTTTATTTTAACCAAAGGGAGATTATCGAAATGTCCTGACAATTTGATGGTTCTCGGCAGTTTTTATCTGCAATCGGTCATCCTCGTGCGCGAACAGAGAACCTGCCGACTCAATAGATCCCGGAATATCTTTTTTATAATCTTTCTATGAGAAATGGATCTGGAAAAACACACGCGAAGTAAAAAAAATTGAAGTCAATGAAGGTAAGGATTTCAGGTGTTGTAGAAACATTTGTCTATGCTATGCATGCATTGAATTAGTAACGATTCGCCCCTTTCTCGATTCGCCCCTATCAACTCGCCCCAGTTTAAATATCGATTCGCCCCTGGTCTAATATCGATTCGCCACTGTTGATATTGATTCGCATCGGTTGATTAATTATCGTATGTATTGTTCTATAATCAAAGTGACGAAAACTTATGTTTTATTTAACTGAAATCGAAGAGGGAAACATTAGACTTTCATAAGGTTATCATTGAAATGATTTTAATAAGAAAAAATGTCATTAAAATTATTTTACCTTTTCCTTAAATGAAATTGTATTATCGTTGTTTCGATACAAATGATCCAAAAACCAGATATGTTTTAACCCATTAATATCTAAATAATGACCTCATTGTTTTTAAATCATAATTTAGCATATAAATGGTAAATAAACAAATTTAAGTGAGTTCATATCTAATCAATAATACGTACAGGCCGGTGCGAGTCAATATGAGCAGGGGCGAATCGATAATCAAACAGGGGCGAATCGATAAGAGGCGTACCAAGAAAGGGTGAATCCTGTTATTACCCATGCAGGTCAACCGGTACGTTAGAAGGATAACTGGTATCATTGAAAAAGATATTGTAATTGAACCAAATTAAAATTTGGAACGATTGCGAATTTGTAAATATTTGTCTTGTCAATTATGAGTTAAGATGTAAATTTGAAACATTTTGTGGATCATCGTGTCCATGAAGAAATATGTGTCCCACATTTGAAGTAATTTCAGAGGAGAAAGATACCAAGGGACTGGCCGGGAGTTCAAACATTTGGGGTCGGTTATCTCCCCCGTTACTGTAAACTATGCATCCACAGTGAGGCACTGCATGAGCTGCACATCTGCAGCTCAAAATTATTACTCTATGGAACTAGTTTACATTTGTTCATGGAGTGAATTCCTATAAAATGTATTTATTTAACTCTCCAATGAAAATGGAAAAAAAAGTTTTTGTTTATATCAAAGGATAACTTGTTTGAAGCTGCAAGTGCAAAACACATTAGATTTTATCAATGCTGAGAATTGTGGCCATGTCAATAAACTTTCCCAGCAAGAAATACTGCCATAAAGTTCATATACCTATTAAAGCAAAAGATATGCTTGTTTGCAATAGTATATTGCTGATATTATTACTCAATAACATAGGGGAACATTTCAGAAAAAAATGGTAATTTCAGAACTTTTAATCTTTTGGAAATGTGAAGTTTAGAAGTGAAGAATAAATTAAAATGTGTGAAATTGTTAAGATGATGCTCTAAGTAGAATTTTGTGTGTAGTTGATATTTTAAAATTATTTTTTTGTTTCAATATTTAGATGTTTAATGTTGCCTTTCTTTTGTGCTCTGATATTAAACTCTTTTTGTAGTAATTTCAGGAGTGCAAGGAAGCGTGTCAAATCAATATTGAAAGTGCCTCCAAAAATATATAGGAGAAGGGTAAAAAACGCTCAGAGGGCTTCCTTCGATAATGAAGATGAAGAGAGAACAGCAACATGCAGCGATACAGAAACAGTTTAAAAAATAGTAGAATAAGTGAAGACTTAAGTAAAATACCAAAGCAAAGTACGGTATTACAAAATAATAATGTTGATAAAGAATCAATTAACTTGAATGAATAACATATCGCAGACACAGATTTTGATGAAAATTCCAGTACAGTAACTGTTGAAGACCCAGTGGTAGCTGAAGATGAAGATTTGACTGGAAATTGTGATGATATTCTTGTAGACAGGTTGTTAAATATATTGGAAAATACAACTGCTGGAAATGGAAGTTCCGATACTGAATCAGACAGTGACTCTGATGATGGAGAGGCTGAATTACTTTCCCAACCACAGACCTGGGCATATGGTAACACTGAAAACAAGCATTCTTATAATATGGATGTATGCCATAGCGTATTGCTTGACAACATCTCAATTAGGAGACCTTCTTACACTAATATGTTTGCATTTGACAGTAAATCATCCAATTTTCAGCAGTGTTCACCGTTTTAAAAAGGTATTGAGCAAGGGCGTTTCAACGTCTCATTAAAAATACTATAACTGTCCTGAATGCAATCAGATATGTAAGGAAAATGATTTACTTTGTTCCAACGAGTTGTATGGTATAAGTTTGTCAAAGAACAACAGAGCTCATTTCATTGAACTTAATATACATGTACTGTCAAAACTTAAGAATTTATTTCAGAGGGATGACTTCGTGGAAGGAATTAAGCATCCATCAAAGCTAGAGAAGAAGCAACAACAAAATATTGTGGATGTTTATTATGGGCAACATTACAGAAATCTTTTTCCAGAGACTAATCCCTCAATAACTAACTTATTTTTTGTTTTCAACACTGATTGTGTACCAATCTTCAAGTCATCAAATACTTCAGTTTGGCCATTGTTGAATGATAAATGAGTTGCCCTACAGAATGAAGACAAACAGGGAATTTATGCTTCTTGCAGGATTATGGTGTGGTCAAAAACCAGTTATGAATCTCTTCCTCTTACCAATGATGGATTCTCTAAATATATTACAAAATGGAGTTCAGTGTCAAAGCCATCATGTTAGAGGCTTCATTGTATTTCATGTGATCTACCTGCAATGAGTGCTTTGCTAAATACTATGTCCCAACCTGGGGACTTTTCTTGCATTAAGTACTATCAATCGGGATGCAACCATAGAACAGATGATATCGTCGAATATTTCCATACAATGAGCACGATCCTGCTGGACCCCAAAGACAGCATCAAGATGTTCGCCTTGATGCTGAACATGTTAACAAGGAAATGAAAATGCATTCGAATGGCATAAAGAGGCCATCAATTTTGATGTTTTTCCCCAAATTTCATTGTGTCAAAGTGTGGCTAAAGATTATATGCACATGATTCATTTGGGTCTTAACAGAATGTTAATGCAGTTATGGTTAAATTCTGAATATTCACAAGAGAAATATTCTCTGCATAAAGAGTTTAAAGTTATTGATGACCGATTGAAAAAAAATAAAGTGCCTCATTTCATAACCAGGACACCAAGATATATCACAGAGCATTTGAAATTTTGGAACGCGTCAAAACACAAATCTTGTTGTTTCTTTCTATTCTATACCATGCTTACAAGGCATTCTAGAAATTCAGTATCTTTATAACTATTACGCTCTTGTACAAGGGATTTCTCCCATAACCCAGTCCAGTATTTTCTTCACAGATATTGATAATGCAGAACGTGTATTTAAGTATTTTGTTTTTTATGCTGCCTAGTTTGTATAGTGAAAAATGTCTGAAATTAAGTGCACATTCTTAACTTCATTTACCAAAGGTTTTCAAAGAACTGGGTCCATTATCGAGCTACTCTTGTTTTGCCTTCGAGGGAGCTAATGGAGAATTATTGAAGATGCTCCACGGAACTCAGTTCATCGACTTACAAATTGTAAATGCTATAATTATATATCAGCTACTGCCAACTCTTGGAAATGATAAAAGCTCTGCCGACGTTGCTTATAAGTTTGTCAAGTCTTTCACAAAAAATAAAGGATTTCAGCTGGAAGAACAAATAGTGACAATGGGTAAACCATTTAAAAACAAATGGACTTGTTTACTCGTGTTCAAATACAAGGATCTATCAGATGTGAAAATTCTGATGCCTATGTGCTTATATATTAAAGGTTAAAGATCAATGGTAAAGTTTTGCAAAGTAAGGCATATACTAGAGTGCATAAGAGAAATTCCTATTCTGTCAAGTTTTATTGGACAGTAATATTTGTTTTGGCATTGTGCTATGGTATGGCCAATTTAATGATAATTCAACTGTAAAATTAGTTGCATGTATTGAATTATTTGAGTCGGAGAACACCAATATTTTCAATGAGGGAAACAAAAGTAACCAAGAATTAGTGTCCAACAATTTTATGGAAATAGATTTGAGTCAGTTTCAGTATTTGAGATCTACTAAAAGGAAATGTATTGTAGATGCCTCAGACATAATTGAAATGTGTGTATGTGTTGATATTGACAACACAGTTTGTTTTTCTGTTGAACTAAATAAGTATGAGAAACATTTGTAGACGTATATATGACAAATTAAAGATAGTAAGATGGTTTGTGTGCAATGCATATGATAAGTCCCCTACGAGTGAAACCGGAGGACTTATGGTTTGCCCCCGTCCATCTGTCTATCACACTTTTTGGGATCATGTGATAACTTAAATAGAACATAATATGTTGTTATGAAATTTGTAAAATGATTATATGAAGATCATGCACGTCATTTCATTTTGTTCCTAACTCAACCATTCGGGTTACTATGGCAACAAATACATTTGAAATACTGCAAAGATATCTACTTTTTGGGATCTTTCAAAAACTTTAAAAGTACGCAATGCTTTTCCATGAAATTTAAGACATGAATATGTGGCTATATGTTGATCATGCAAGCCATTTAATTGTTTCCCTATGTCAACAATTCTTGTTGCTATGATGGGAAATTAACTAGAAATACTGCAAAATTGCCTACTTTTTGACTTTCTGCAAAAACTTTAAAATTCTTTCATGAAACTTGACACATGGCTTCAGTGCTATATGGAGAACATGCGCATAATTCTACTTTGTTCCCATGTCGAAATAAACACTAACACTCAACATTTACATATATATATATATATACATATGTATGGATGCATAATGTACATAATAAAGCGAGAAACACAAACAAGTACATGTACATACATATGCTAATGTGTTGCATTAACAACGACCAACTGGTCTGACGGGTCAAACTGTACTCAGAGACCACCTCGGTTAAGAGACCACATCCTAGATTCACCTTGGGCGGTCTCTGAAGACAGGTTAGACTGTATATTCCCTTCTGCACTGCTACCAGTGGTAATATAGATTTTAGTGGTGATCATATATTGAAGTACAACAAATCGGTAATAAATCGTATCGAAAAGACAACATGTTTCTCACGAATCGAATGAAAATCGGTGAACAAATATTTAACCAGTTGTTGAAAACGAATACCCATCTTGGATAGCTTTATTTGGCAGTCAACGTTTAATTTATTTAGGACTTTTAACTGTTGTATCGTCTTTGATCACGGGCGATGTTGAAGGCGTGATGACCGTGTTCCTAATAGACATATTGGAAAGCATGGCGACAGGAGAGGCCTGCGTACAGATCAGGACGTTTGTAAAGGATTATATGAAAGGTCAAACTATATTGTTTTTGTTTTCTGGTATGTTCATGCATCTTGTAAAGAACCTTAGTAAATCTCACAATATACGAAATTACCTGGGTTTTTTTTTATAGCAAAAACACATTTGGCCTTGAAATAATATACATACTTATAACCTAAAACACACATAATATTCAATGGAACTATGTGCTCATCATATCTCTGAGCAGTATTTGGACCATTTTATCACGCTACATGCATTAGGCTTTCAAAAATGCCATATCTCGCGCGATTTATAAATTGAGCCTCGTTCTGAGAAAACTGGGAATAATGCATGTGCGTAAAGTGTCGTCCCAGATAAGACTGTGCAGTCCGCACAGGCTAATCAGGGACGACACTTTTCGCTTATTATGACATTTGTCGTTTAAATGAAGTATCTTCTTAGCAAAAATCCAATTTAGGCGGAAAGTGTCGTCCATGATTAGCCTGTGCGGACTGCACCTACCACTGACTCATCTAGTTTAACTCGTGAAGCTACGATATTTCGCTCATACCAACAACTATGCTGTGTTAAAGATTTTACAATTGATTATTATAATAGTTATATAGTTGTGTTACGTTGGTAAGCGTGTGTAAACAATATGCATTGGCAGCTTTAGTTGAATTTTAATAAAATCGAATTGTTACAACTACTGTAGATTTGATGAGAAGTATAATCATATATGTTTAATGTTTAGGTGGTAAGCTTTATGTAAGTACCGCTATAATTCAAAACAATGTATTGCACACATTATAATAGGTTTGCAAGTCTCGAAGGTTCATCCAGCCTCGAAGATGAGTACGTTGCCATTTCAACATTTGGGCAAGAAAGTAGGTTGCAAATTCATTTAACAACGGACTCAGTTATTGAATACATAGGTGAGATAAAAACATTTAATTCATCGAACTTCTCTGATGCGTGGGCTATACATTTGTATTAACTGTTTGTTTTTAGCTTGACTATTCGTCATGCGCAATTCATTTGTCCGTGTTTGTTGCAGATCATGTCCGATTGGTGGTCCCAGTCCTCTGTTTCGGGGCTTGGGGATGGCAATAGTAGGGGCATTATCTTGCAAAGGTTTGTAACTAAGATTAATATAATATTTATGTCTGATATTTTTTTTACAACAGTTGCATGTTTGACATGTCCATTGAATGCATAGTTATTTGTAGAAGTATTTTTCACTCTACTTTTGTATTCATGCATACACATTGATGTTGAAAAATTTAAATCTATGCAACTTGACAAGTTAGTATTTGTTCATAATTACCGATTACAATTATACAAATACCCGATCTTTTGTAAATTCAAATTTGCAACTTATTGAAGAACAAGTTAATTATACTATAACCGACTATCAATTTATGCATCTTTATACAAGAGTAAGTGTGCATTATAATCTTTTGAATTCGTAAGCATTGTAGATTTTAACAATTTAATAATTACAACTTATTTTTGCAACAATGCTTCTGAAATAACACTGTCATGACGTCGTTTACTTTACAGGTGGATATTTCACAACAAATGGCATTTTTGTTGTACCCAAAATTATTGTTATCAGCGACTATCGACCGAATGAAACACTGTAGTTAAAAGGACCCGACATTCGCAGGGTAGAAACGATCGACGAGGTTTTCGGACGATAGTTCTCTCAAAGCTTTTGTATCTTTAAGTTGATATACTTGGCAATAATTTTACTTTTTAAGAGCTTAACTTTACACATATGAACATAAATTTAATAAGTGGCACGAGATTTAATAAGTAAACGAGCCTTTGGCGAGCTTACTAACGAATTTCGTGGACGAGTTTAATAAAATATGGTATGATATGACAACGAGTGTCCGATCTTTTTTATCACATGCTTTTAAATGAGCATATTAAGTACATATTTACGCAAACATAATGTTAAATCCCGAATGTTGTTTACATTTCGTGACGTCATTTGACGTTGCAGCGTCATTTTAGCAAAATAACAAAATGCGATGGGTCAATAAACGAAAGCTAAGCCAATGCAAACGCTTAAAAAGTATATTACACATGTAATATATACCGTATTTATTTCATGATTTCAATCAATGTCTGCCTAACATATTTAATAACAACTCTTCAGGACTTTGTCAATGTTCTTAAGTCAAGCGACAAAACAGTGTACACATATACAGATGGACGAAGAATATCTAGACGTCATTTTCTCTAGGTAAGATAAACAATAATACTTATCTGCCAAATTGGTTGTATATGTAAACAGAATTGCATTTTTGAACTGCATGGATATGCATGTTCATTTGGGATAATTGAATGTTATCATTCATCTTGACAAAGGCCGGAGAGTTTAATATGACGTCACTCATGTTTGACTTCAGAAGATTGCCAGGCATGTCGAGATAAGACCAGGTAAATATTCCTTTTATTTCTTGAAGGCTAGAAAGACCGCCAGACATGCCGAGCGATGACCAGGTAACTAAACCTTTTCTTTCATTAAGGCATTGCTACGATACACCTACATGTAAACATAAGAATATGGAAATAGTGTAGGACACTGTTTCGGGGATTTTAGGGCGCTGTCCCGAGGATAGAAATACCAAGCATCTGACAGTTACGAGATTCCCTTCGTATATTGTATGAAATCAATTCAGACTCCGTCTTAACAGCATGAATTGTATGTACACATGTTAGACAGAAATACCCGAATAATATTGCCACGATGTTGTGACATATGTCATAAATGTCGCATCACATTTGAGGGAATCGACATGCTTCATGAGGTTTGTATTGAAGATGCCGGCACGTGATCAGTATCTCGATACATAACGAATGTTTGATACCGCATCTCGATTCTTTAGATATTTGATTTGGCACACAGTCTGCTGGACTGTCAATCCGATGTTCGTGATTTCAAACCACATACCGGGTAGGTTGCCGTTGTTAGACAAAATATGTGTATTATATAGGTAAATGATGTTTTTATATACAAGGCAGATATGTAGAATATTCGAATTGAATCCGGGAGGCGTATTCAGGAGTTTAGAAAACGACCAGATAGAGGAACGCTGTAATCTGAAAGTACGAGCACAACATTGCCGAAGATCGGGTCACGCGTATGACGTGGCCCAGACTGGCCAATGACTGATGATCACGACGACAATGAGCCCGGAACATTTGTTGGTCATTCAGAGGAAGGCGAGCATAGTTTGCATTAGCTATTCTTACTGTCACAACTGTATTTAAACTTTATTTTGTTTTATAAAACTTGTTATTTAACTGGTTTTAGATTTTTTTGGAACTGTCTCCATGTCATGAACGAATTCTTCAAATAATTTACTCATACAATTAATAAATCATTCAACTCGAATTACACAGTAATAGTGTATTGCATATACAATTCGTGTCACGAATGTCATGTTTACAGTTTCAAGAGAATGGGTTAGTTGGGAGAAATATAATAACTTGCTCTACACTCAAACATATGGAATACACGGTGTGTATGAGATTGTATTGGCGGAAGAGCAACGTACTGTGAAACCAGGAGAGAACATTGCCGTCGGATGCAAAGTAAAGCCAGGTATAACATAAAGGATTTTAATTTAAATAAAATCATTTTATTAAAGATGTATGCATTTCAACTGTATTTCATGAGTGGAACACTGGCATCGTCATTCGAGTCCAACTACCAAAGGCTCGTGTACGTAACCAGATCCATTCTATTTTCATTTTATACATCATTAATGAAGTGACCTGGACACGAATTCACGAAATGACAATTTTTTAACTTTTTCAACTTTTTCTTTCGACCCACTGATTCTACCAATAACAAACTATTGTTTATCTGAAAACAAATAAAACCAACAAGCATTGATGTATACTAAAATACAAATCCTTTGCAGAAATCATACTTTGAAAATTATTTTTAAAAAATACATCGCCGTTTTCTACAGTATCATAGTCATATAACAACGGTCAGTTAACCAACTAACATTTGGCTAGCTGGCTTCATGACCAATTCATTTGCCATCACATCCTTTTTACGGCCATTGCCTCTCTTTCTCTGAGACTTAGAACATAACTTTATTTCTAAGCTGATAAACTGAAATAACTGCACCAAAATTATTGCTTCATCTCGTGAACAAAAAAGCCCATACATTTGACCGTGTTGTGCTTTGGTAAAAAGCTCTTGTTAATGTAGTACAATTCTGCATACGTTCAGATTTCTTTGTTTGAAATACAGAAGGTTTTGGCTTAATACAGCTTAGTTTATTTAGCGGGATTTAGAGAACCTGAACTGGTTTTCATGCTGAGCAAACTGACTGTATTTTACACTTGCTGGTATTCCGTTCATTCATCATTGTCAAAATATTTATAAATTTACTTGAAAATAAACAACATAAACTGACCGAAAATTATACAAAACAGCCGATGATATTATGACAACAAAAAATTACGCTTTTATCATGATTATCAGGTCCGATGGGACAGCGGATCTCGTGGTGACTACAGCTATGGAGAGGATGGAAAATACGAAATACAAACCTGGTATACTGTGCATATTTCTATGTTGATGTCTGCTGAATTATTGGAACTCACAAACATCAGCAGTAACGCGTTTATAACGTTATTAGTATATGTTAACTATCCAAGTATAACAGTTTAACTACTTAACAGCAGTTCCACAACGGATGAAGCATCCGCGTCATAAGGTCCTAATGTGTCACCTCATACTGACGATGCGACTGGTGTAAAGCCGAAAGAGAAAAACAAAAAACAAAAAGTAGATACATATTAATGGGGTGCTCTTGAAATTCCTCGTGGTTTATTTCAGCTATAATAATGTAAATATGCACACGATTGAGACATACAACAAAACTTTGCATGATATAAAGCGTATTTCAAGACATGAGATGAACGATGGAGACCGAGAAGGGAAAATAACTGTGATACTAGGTGAATTATGTATGCTGTGTATTAGAATTGTGATAAATATGTTTCACATGACATTCTTCGTGTATACACCTTAAACGGTCATTTGTCTTATCTAGAGTGATAGTATTCATATATTTGAATAGTGCGAATAACATATGTGACCCAGAAAAAAAAATTGAAGTGTAATGTTTGCGTCATTTAACTAGGGCTAGAGAAAACCATGACAGTTAGTTTATATGTATATCCCTTTAATATGTATATATTGTCTTATAATACATATACTGTACAGTATCTCGCTAAGATACGTCTACGATGTCTGTTTATATTACCTTTGTAAATGGTATATATTTACTTCAAACAACATTGTATTATATATAATATACTATTTAATTAACTTGGTAAGATGATTTAGTGTCCATTGTTGTTTTAATATATGTTAACATATACGCATGTTATGTATTAATATGTTTCTAATAAGTTCAGTTGTCTGTCTTTCAAAAGCTCAATAAAAATGGGCTAATTATGACACGTTTATTGTGTATATATTTTCATTATATTTAAAGTTTAAATTAAAAGCCGTTTTAACTTACATTGTCATTTGTTGAAGAATCCTTATAATCGTTTTACTTGATAGATCTAAACATTATATCATCTGAAGTATAATAAGAGTAAATAAAAGGTGAGCTCCGCCTTGGTTTGAACCGGCGCCCCTGATTATACCGTTTAAACTTCTTGTCATTTACGATTTAAATATTTAATCTGAAATCTTGTCCCTTATGTTGTTAAAGAATCTCAACAAAGTTTAAAGATAGCTTAAAAGCAACACTCCAATTAAGCGTTTTCAACGCATTAAAATTGTGTCGATTAATATCAATGTTAAATACTTATTGCTCACGGGAAAATGTATTTATATGTAAGGATCCCTTTTTACATTTTTTCGCATGATTACTAATTGCATAATGTTAAAGCTCAACAACAATGACTTGGCAGTGATGAAGTTGGCATACATTTTACGCATGGGTTGTGTCTCATATTTGCATTCGGTTTTGTTCTTGAGCGTTTTGCACAAGTTGAAGAGACCTGGTGTCGTATTTCAGAAGCATCTTAAGTTAAATTTTATTCTTATCCTTAAATTGGGAAAATTTCTTAAGTGTTTCATTTGATATTGTAATAGTTTGTCATCAAGATTTACATGAAAATAACATCATTTTCTAAATTTTATTTAAGGAACACCACAAAAACATGTGTTTCCTTATTTAGTAAAGAAATACAAAACATTGTAATTTTGACCTTTAATGAAATTATTTAAGAAATGACTTAAGATGTTTATGGAATACCACCCCATGACCGTATACATGTAAGTACTATTCAGTCGATTCAAATCTCTGCCAGTACAGAAACTATTTTTTTTGTCTGAACGGTACGTTAATATTCACGCATAAAGATCAGTACCATGTTAATATTGATGATCCATATTTGTAAGTCGGAAAACCGAAAACCATACAAATTTGATTCGCTTGTCAGTATAAATACATTCTCTAAATATAGACTTAATCCGGTTTGCCAACGTATCGTTTATGTTTTCCTAGCGCGATTTACACAGATATTAAAAATCAAGTAAAATGATGTGATATTCAAGAGAAACGCAAGTTAATTATGTGGCAGTATGTTTCAGTAAATGAAAGTGATCGGGATACACAATTAACATATTCGTTTAATAACGGTTTCTGATAACAATTGGTCTGATATTGGAAAACAAGTGTGTTTTAACATTGAAATCGAAAGAGATACGAATCCTTTAATTGAGGGAAAATATCATTTTACTTCGATTACTTATTGCCATTAGGCATGACCAACAGAAATGGAGTCCCAGGTAAGAACATTTAACATATTACTGTAGTTTACTGTAGGTGTATACGAAAATGTTGATATACTATCAGAAATCACCAGTTTATTGTTTTATTTACGCGCCCCTTGTCAAACTAACCAAATTAAAAACATTATATGTGTAACACGAAAATGAAACTAAACAACTCCCAATCGCAGGCATTAGGCACGATATATTCCGTATTTCAAATAGCCAATACTTAATGAATAAATGCAGAGAGTTACCGAAAATGTATGAACGTAGATTGGATCGTATTTGAGGACATATTTTTTCCCCAAAATACAGCATGCTGGATTGCCTGCCAAGTTTGAAGTTACGCATCTAATCTACATTATAATAATACATTATAGTTTTGATTCTCGATGGCCATTTCGGAATGTGCATGTATCTACTTATTCAGCTCTCTTATAATTTGAAATGAACATTAGACTTTTAGCACTAAACTGCCAATAAAAGTGGCGCTGTGAAATGCATTGTATATTCCATTATTAGCAGGTATGAAGAAAAACCGAAATTTCTATATTGTGCGAAAACCCCATTTGTCTGAGCAATTAACTTATTTAGTATGACTATTTTGTTTACTGTATTTCCAAGCATATCATATTCAAGTAATTGGAGGAAATAATGTTTCTTTTTTCATAAATTTACGCGAAATATAGATCGTATTGAAATGTCACACAAATAAAGATCGGAAAGAGATGTTGTTTTCGGTTTGCTGTCGATTTGAACATATGGAAATCACGTTTCTGCTTTGATTACTAAATTATAATTATAACGAGGAAGACGGTGATGATTGCGATCTTAATAGTAATGATGATGATGATGATGATGATGATGATGATGATGATGATGATGTTGATGATGATGATGATGATGATGATGATGATAATAATAATGATGATGATGATGATTATTATTGGTTGATTGATTGATTGATGATGATATTATGATGACAATGATTATGTCAATTTTGTCCTTGATAACAATGTCTTATTTGAAATTCTATCTAATTTTATGTTCTTTTCTTTGCTTGGTATGTATAACATTTAAAAATAGTATGCGTTGTGCTTCTTAAATCATGAAGTCTTAACCATATCCAATATTTAATACAAAACATGCCGCTCATAAGATAAAAACTAATTTTATTGATGAAATCTTGACTATGCAATTAGTTATCGAGCGGTTTAGAAGATAACAGTTCATAAGTTCACACTAGAATAGTTTCGATGTACAACAAGGCTCGTTCGAAAAACAAAATGACTGCGCCATTATAACAGGAAGCTAATTAGGGAGAGGAAAAAAGCGCCCGATATGCGAAATTTCCGATTTTTTAAGATAAGTATAAATATATACCACCACGATCAGCGGTACCGTCGAGCAACCACCTCAGCGACACTACGCAGTAGGGCCTATGCGTCTATGCTTCGAAATGCTTCGAAATGTTCAAGTATAAATATATACGACCACGATCAGCGGCACTGTAGGCCAACCACCGAGACACACTGCCCCAGCGGTACGTTCGAGAGAAACGCCCGTCTGGTTCAGTATTTCCAGCCAATACACAATGAAATTGTTGCAAGTATGAATGTATACGACCACGATCAGCGGCACCGTAGGCCAACCACCGAGACACACTGCCCCAGCAGTACATTCGAGAGAAACGCCCGTCTAGATGCGAGCGAATCTTCCTGGCCTGGCCCCGTCCGTCCGTCAGCTGAAAGGCTGTATGCTACTCTGCGTTCAAAGTGTCAAAGTGTCAACGCACGCAAACACGACCAGCGGCTCCATAGCCCGAAAAACGTGAAAGCATCCCCTCCCTGGGTCGACTGGTGGACTTGTAATTTTTCGTAAGAAAAATAAGCCTACCAGTACACGTTTTCGTTGGTGTTTGTTAGCCAGTTCACCGCAGTGACACTCAGCTGCGTGAGCACGGCTCCGACATACGGTAGAAAAGCCCGTCTGGGTGCGGACAGATGGTCCCGTTAGTCGAAGCCAGCGTTAGTGGACTTAGTCTTTTTCACTGGCGTGCCTTCCAGGGACATCACACGGCTCCGACATACGGTTGAAATGCCCGTCTGCGTGCGGACAGATGGTCCCGTTAGTCGAAGCCAGCGTTAGTGGACTTAGTCTTTTTCACTGGCGTGCCTTCCAGGGACATCACACGGCTCCGACATACGGTTGAAATGCCCGTCTGCGTGCGGACAGATGGTCCCGTTAGTCGAAGCCAGCGTTAGTGGACTTAGTCTTTTTCAGTAGCATGCCTACCAGGGACATCACTGCGAGACCAGCATCGATCGACATACGGGAGAAATGCCCGTCTGAATGCGGACAAATCTCCTAGTCGAAGGTCTCAACTAAATGTCTGAACCTGTGGTTCCTCTCGTACTGAGCAGGATTACCATTGCGACGACTCTGTGTCAACAGTAGGGTAAAACTTACCTGTCTCACGACTCGAAGACCGGTCGGAGACGCCAATCGGCCGCCTATACACCACATTTCCCGCGGCCCGTCTGAGCCGGGGATTCGGTGCTGGGCTCTTCCCGCTTCACTCGCCGTTACTGAGGGAATCCTCGTTAGTTTCTTTTCCTCCGCTTACTGATATGCTTAAGTTCAGCGGGTAATCTCGTCTGATCCGAGGTCGGTTATGGTATGTACGCCTTCGCAAGGAAAGGGTACAGGTTTCGTGGCTGGGCAGCGTGCGCGAAGGTCGCCTTTCGGCTGCGGGAAACAAGAGGCCCATCGAGCCCTGTCGTCACGCCGCTTCGCGAGTGCACGCTAGCGCCGAGACCGCCACATATATGGTCTCGAGACGGACGGACCGGCTGGCCAAGCCAGTGCGACGCGTCAGAGCCCGGCTTCGTGGTGTCCGAGTCCCCAGCTGAAGGACTGCGAAGACACTGATCGCTCGGGAGTACGTTTAGCCGACCCACTTTTCCTCCGCTTACTGATATGCTTAAGTTCAGCGGGTAATCTCGTCTGATCCGAGGTCGGTTATGGTATGTACGCCTTTGCAAAGAAAGGGTACAGGTTTCGTGGCTGGGCAGCGTGCGCGAAGGTCGCCTTTCGGCTGCGGGAAACCAGAGGCCCGTCGAGCCCTGTCGTCACGCCGCTTCGCGAGTGCACGCTAGCGCCGAGACCGCCACATATATGGTCTCGAGACGGACGGACCGGCTGGCCAAGCCAGTGCGACGCGTCAGAGCCCGGCTTCGTGGTGTCCGAGTCCCCAGCTGAAGGACTGCGAAGACACTGATTGCTCGGGAGTACGTATATTAACCGACACTCGGACATGCGAGGCACAGGCACATAGCCATGTCTGCACATTGACGGGTCGACTCGCGGCCGCCGTGAGGCAGCCAGAGGCCCGCGCTTCGACGCCGTGCAGGGCGAGCGAAGACTTGCGTTCTAGGGTGACCAGTAGACACACTACTGGTCTAGACCGAGTGTTTGGGAACAACAATCGGGGCGACAGCGACTCTACGTCGCCGCTCTTTGAACCTCGCGAGACAACCGAGCAAGCGGTCTCGCTGGCGTCGGGGTTGCGAGCCCCCTAGGTACCCCACAGTCCGGACGCTAAGGCGGATTCCACGTCCGTTCGCATTTCGCCCCGGCGTTTTCCAGCTTGTCGGAACACGCCGCCGCCATCAACGTGGGCTAGTATTGCGGGCGGCAGCCAGTACCTCGGCCGCACGCTCGACTTTGTCGGCTTCGTCGCCGCAGCGCAGGTCCCCGCGTTACCGGGACCGCGCTAGCGAGACTGGCCGGTGGTTTCGAGTACCATCGTTCGCCTGAGTATGCGAACACTAGGGTCTCGGTAATGATCCATCCGAAGGTTCACCTACGGATAACTTGTTACGATTTTTACGACCTCTACCCCGGTCAACTTGCGCATCTTCTCGGCGCACCGAGAGCCGGCCGCGAAGCCGGCCCAAGGGTCCAGTCCGAAGAGCTCGTTGACTGGAGCGATCGGTAGTAGCGACGGGCGGTGTGTACAAAGGGCAGGGACGTAATCAACGCGAGCTGATGACTCGCGCTTACTAGGAATTCCTCGTTCATGGGGACCAATTGCAAGCCCCAATCCCTACCACGAATGGGGTTCAACGGATTTCCTGACCCTCTCGGGCCAAGCAAGACGCGCGCTGATCCATTCAGTGTAGCGCATGTGCGGCCCCGAACATATACGGGCATCACAGACCTGTTATTGCTCAATCTCGCGTGGCTAAACGCCACTAGTCCCTCTAAGAAGCTCTACACGGGCGCAGCGGCAGACGCCCGAGCTATATACCAGGCCAGAGTCTCGTTTGTTATTGGACTTCGTTCGCGAGACCGTGCTCCACCAATTAGCGACGGCCATGCACCACCACCTACCGAATCAAGAAAGAGCTCTCAATCTGTCAATCCTCACAGTGTCCGGGCCGGGTGAGGTTCCCCGTGTTGAGTCAAATTAAGCCACAGGCTCCACTCCTGGTGGTGCCCTTCCGTCAATTCCTTTAAGTTTCAGCTTTGCAACCATACTCCCCCCGGAACCCAGATACTTCGGTTTCCCGGGGTCTGCCCGCAGGGTCAGGGATTCGAGAAACCACCGCGGATCGACAGTTGGCATCGTTTATGGTCAGAACTACGACGGTATCTGATCGTCTTCGAGCCTCTGACTTTCGTTCTTGATTAATGAAAACATGCTTGGCAAATGCTTTCGCTGTCGTTCGTCTTGCGACGGTCCAAGAATTTCACCTCTAGCGCCGCAATACGGATGCCCCCGTCAGTCCCTATCAATCATTACCTCGCGCTCCGAGAGCCAACAGATAGAACCGAGGTCCTATTCCATTATTCCATGCACAATTATACAGGCGACCAGGGCCTGCTCTAAGCACTCTAATTTCTTCAAAGTAAACGTGCCGGCCGCCCGAGACACTCGGTCAAGAGCACCAGGGGACGGTGACGCCGGCCGGGAGGCCAGGACGAGCGGTGACCGCCGCGAGACGTACCGCAAGCCTGTGCCCGAGATCCAACTACGAGCTTTTTAACTGCAGCAACTTTAATATACGCTATTGGAGCTGGAATTACCGCGGCTGCTGGCACCAGACTTGCCCTCCAATCGATCCTCGCTCAAGGATCTAAAGTGTGCCCATTCCAATTGCGGGGCCTCGAAAGAGTCCCGCATTGTTATTTTTCGTCACTACCTCCCCGTGTCGGGATTGGGTAATTTTCGCGCCTGCTGCCTTCCTTGGATGTGGTAGCCGTGTCTCATGCTCCCTCTCCGGAACCGAACCCTGATTCCCCGTTACCCGTTATCACCATGGTAGGCATAGCACGTACCATCGACAGTTGATAGGGCAGACACTTGAAAGATACGTCGCCGGCGCGAGGCTGTGCGATCGGCACAAAGTTGTCCAGAGTCACCACGCGTTGCGGCCGCCTTGCGGCGACCGCGTTGGTCTGGGCTAACAAAAGCGCTCTTCCCCGCGAGGGACGGAGCTTCGTTGCATGTATTAGCTCTAGAATTGCCACAGTTATCCAAGTAGGATTGTACGATCTAAGGAACCATAACTGATTTAATGAGCCATTCGCAGTCTCGCCGTGTGAAGGCTTGTACTTGGACATGCATGGCTTAGTCTTTGAGACAAGCATATGACTACTGGCAGGATCAACCAGATAGCTACTGTTGTACACGTACGCCTACGCACGCCCGCCTGCGAGAGCGGCAACTGCTCGCTTGCGCTCTCGCTCGGGCAGCGACGACGAAACGTGTTTCTGGGACTGGCGGCTAGCGTGCTAGTTCACCGGCTGCTGCTTCGGGCTTTCCGGCGTTGGTATGGCGGAACCGGCCTCGGCATCGCGGGGCGTCCCCCGCGTTCGATTCGCCTACTACCGTGCGTGTCCACCTGCCGACACTAGTCTGCCCTGGGCAGCAGCTGCGAGCCAGCGGCCAGCCGCTCTCGTTCGTCCCCTAGGGCGACTACGTTCGCGAGACCGTGTTCACGGCCTTACCCGCGCGAGTCGCCCGTGAAATCGCTTTGCGAGCCTCTATATCCGACTCTCTCGCACTGGGCTCGTCTCTGGCCGGCTAGGCTTCGTTCGGCAGCTGCGCGTTCTCGTTCCGCTGGGGGAACACGCGCGGCCTACCAGCCAGCCGACCGATTGCAGAGACGTTAGCCCAGGGGACGCTTCGAGCTCAAGCTGCGAGACGCGGCCGATTCACCGCAACCGCTGCGAGCGAGCGCCCCCGTACTACGTTCGACTGGTCGCCGCCCGGCTTCGGTTGAAAGACCGCGCCGAGCTGGCAGGACACGTCAAGGCTCTCCGTATCGAGGGCACGGAAGCCGAGACCGACTGCGAGCGTCTCGGGACCGACTGCTAGTTCGTCCACTAGTCCCCGTTCGCGCCACCGAGGGCAGGCCTGTGGTATTTTTCCCGCTGGCCGGGTGTGAATGCGGCCGGGACCACTGCGAGCCGCTTCGGCGGCCGAGATTCTTGCCTTTTCCAAGCTGGCTGCTTCGCCGCTCCACGGGCAGGTGGCCCCCGCAGGGTAGGGGGTTCGCCGACCAGGCCTGGGTAGCTAGCTAGCGCCGTATTCTCGCCTCCTGCTTCGAGGCCGGACCGAGCGACTACGTACGGGTTGGGTGGCCCTAGCAGACCTCGGTCCAAGAGCGCTGTCGCACGTACGAGACGAGGTCGTTCCCGCACGTTTGTGGGGTTTTTACCGACCAGGCCTGGGTAGCTAGCTAGCGCCGTATTGTGGCCTCCTGCTTCGAGGCCGGACCGAGCGACTACGTAGGGTTTGGGTGGCCCTAGCAGACCTCGGTCTAAGCGCGCTGCCGTACGAGACGAGGGAAGCGCCCGATGTCCCGCGACTGTCTGCTAATGCCTACGGGGAGACCACGTCTAGTGGGTAGGCCAGTCGCGAGAGTCAAAAATTTTTTTTCTCCCATATATATAGGAATGTTTTTGTCCTCAGCGGTACTCCATTTTACCTATTGTACCTTGCCAGCGGTACTATCGACCGTCTCGGAAGACCAAATCTCAGATCTCAGGTCGACGGCTTCGGGAAAATACGCAGAAAATTTTCACCGAACCGAAATCGGTCGAAAATTTCTATGTCCAAATAAGTCTCGGAACACGGGCACTCAGATTCTTCGCCGCCAGCTGCGGTAAAATACGCAGCGAATCTTGCGGGACACGAGGTCCCGCTAGTACCGTACGAGACCGCTAGCCGAGGCCGCCTTCCGATGCCCCGGCCGCGAGAGATGGTCCGCAAGGCCAGGGACACGGGAGGCCCGCTAGTCCCGTACGAGACCGCAAGCCGAGGCCGCCTTCCGAGACCCCGGCCGCGAGAGATGGTCCGCAAGGCCAGGGACACGGGAGGCCCGCTAGTCCCGTACGAGACCGCAAGCCGAGGCCGCCTTCCGAGACCCCGGCCGCGAGAGATGGTCCGCAAGGCCAGGGACACGGGGTCCCGCTAGTCGAGACCGCCTTCCGAGATCCCGGCCGCGAGAGATGGTCCGCAAGGCCAGGGACACGGGGTCCCGCTAGTCGAGACCGCCTTCCGAGACCCCGGCTGCGAGAGATGGTCCGCAAGGCCAGGGACACGGGAGGCCCGCTAGTCCCGTACGAGACCGCAAGCCGAGGCCGCCTTCCGAGACCCCGGCCGCGAGAGATGGTCCGCAAGGCCAAGGACACGGGGTGCCGCTAGTCGAGACCGCCTTCCGAGACCCCCGCTGCGAGAGATGGTCCGCAAGGCCAGGGACACGGGAGGCCCGCTAGTCCCGTACGAGACCGCAAGCCGAGGCCGCCTTCCGAGACCCCGGCCGCGAGAGATGGTCCGCAAGGCCAGGGACACGGGGTCCCGCTAGTCGAGACCGCCTTCCGAGACCCCCGCTGCGAGAGATGGTCCGCAAGGCCAGGGACACGGGAGGCCCGCTAGTCCCGTACGAGACCGCAAGCCGAGGCCGCCTTCCGAGACCCCGGCCGCGAGAGATGGTCCGCAAGGCCAGGGACACGGGGTCCCGCTAGTCGAGACCGCCTTCCGAGACCCCGGCTGCGAGAGATGGTCCGCAAGGCCAGGGACACGGGAGGCCCGCTAGTCCCGTACGAGACCGCAAGCCGAGGCCGCCTTCCGAGACCCCGGCCGCGAGAGATGGTCCGCAAGGCCAGGGACACGGGGTCCCGCTAGTCAAAACCGCCTTCCGAGACCCCCGCTGCGAGAGATGGTCCGCAAGGCCAGGGACACGGGAGGCCCGCTAGTCCCTTACGAGACCGCTAGCCCAGGCCGCCTTCCGAGACCACGGCCGCGAGAGATGGTCCGCACGGACAGGGACACGGGGTCCCGCTAGTCCCGTACGAGACCGCTAGCCCAGGCCGCCTTCCGAGACCCCGGCCGCGAGAGATGGTCCGCAAGGCCAGGGACACGGGGTCCCGCTAGTCCCTTTCGAGATCGCTAGCCCAGACCGCCTTCCGAGACCACGGCCGCGAGAGATGGTCCGCACGGACAGGGACACGGGAGGTCCGCTAGTCCCTTACGAGACCGCTAGCCCAGGCCGCCTTCCGAGACCACGGCCGCGAGAGATGGTCCGCACGGACAGGGACACGGGGTCCCGCTAGCTAGTCCCGCTTGCCTCGGAATAG
>NC_068357.1:15505063-15526690 GCF_020536995.1 Dreissena polymorpha
CCCCCGGAACCCAGAAACTTCGGTTTCCCGGGGTCTGCCCGCGGGGTCATTTAAGCAACCACCGCGGATCGACAGTTGGCATCGTTTATGGTCAGAACTACGACGGTATCTGATCGTCTTCGAACCTCTGACTTTCGTTCTTGATTAATGAAAACATGCTTGGCAAATGCTTTCGCTGTCGTTCGTCTTGCGACGGTCCAAGAATTTCACCTCTAGCGCCGCAATACGGATGCCCCCGTCAGTCCCTATCAATCATTACCTCGCGCTCCGAGAGCCAACAGATAGAACCGAGGTCCTATTCCATTATTCCATGCACAATTATACAGGCGACCAGGGCCTGCTCTAAGCACTCTAATTTCTTCAAAGTAAACGTGCCGGCCGCCCGAGACACTCGGTCAAGAGCACCAGGGGACGGTGACGCCGGCCGGGAGGCCAGGGCGAGCGGTGACCGCCGCGAGGCGGACCGCAAGCCTGTGCCCGAGATCCAACTACGAGCTTTTTAACTGCAGCAACTTTAATATACCCTATTGGAGCTGGAATTACCGCGGCTGCTGGCACCAGACTTGCCCTCCAATCGATCCTCGCTCAAGGATCTAAAGTGTGCCCATTCCAATTGCGGGGCCTCGAAAGAGTCCCGCATTGTTATTTTTCGTCACTACCTCCCCGTGTCGGGATTGGGTAATTTGCGCGCCTGCTGCCTTCCTTGGATGTGGTAGCCGTGTCTCATGCACCCTCTCCGGAATCGAACCCTGATTCCCCGTTACCCGTTATCACCATGGTAGGCATAGCACGTACCATCGACAGTTGATAGGGCAGACACTTGAAAGATACGTCGCCGGCGCGAGGCCGTGCGATCGGCACAAAGTTGTCCAGAGTCACCACGCGTTGCGGCCGCCTTGCGGCGACCGCGTTGGTCTGGGCTAACAAAAGCGCTCTTCCCCGCGAGGGTCGGAGCTTCGTTGCATGTATTAGCTCTAGAATTGCCACAGTTATCCAAGTAGGATTGTACGATCTAAGGAACCATAACTGATTTAATGAGCCATTCGCAGTCTCGCCGTGTGAAGGCGTGTACTTGGACATGCATGGCTTAGTCTTTGAGACAAGCATATGACTACTGGCAGGATCAACCAGATAGCTACTGTTGTATACGTACGCGTGCGCACGCCCGCCTGCGAGAGCGGCAACTGCTCGCTTGCGCTCTCGCTCGGGCAGCGACGACGAAACGTGTTTCTGGGACTGGCGGCTAGCGTGCTAGTTCACCGGCTGCTGCTTCGGGCTTTCCGGCGTTGGTATGGCGGAACCGGCCTCGGCATCGCGGGGCGTCCCCCGCGTTCGATTCGCCTACTACCGTGCGTGTCCACCTGCCGACACTAGTCTGCCCTGGGCAGCAGCTGCGAGCCAGCGGCCAGCCGCTCTCGTTCGTCCCCTAGGGCGACTACGTTCGCGAGACCGTGTTCACGGCCTTACCCGCGCGAGTCGCCCGTGAAATCGCTTTGCGAGCCTCTATCCGACTCTCTCGCACTGGGCTCGTCTCTGGCCGGCTAGGCTTCGTTCGGCAGCTGCGCGTTCTCGTTCCGCTGGGGGAACACGCGCGGCCTACCAGCCAGCCGACCGATTGCAGAGACGTTAGCCCAGGGCACGCTTCGAGCTCAAGCTGCGAGACGCGGCCGATTCACCGCAACCGCTGCGAGCGAGCGCCCCCGTACTACGTTCGACTGGTCGCCGCCCGGCTTCGGTTGAAAGACCGCGCCGAGCTGGCAGGACACGTCAAGGCTCTCCGTATCGAGGGCACGGAAGCCGAGACCGACTGCGAGCGTCTCGGGACCGACTGCTAGTTCGTCCACTAGTCCCCGTTCGCGCCACCGAGGGCAGGCCTGTGGTATTTTTCCCGCTGGCCGGGTGTGAATGCGGCCGGGACCACTGCGAGCCGCTTCGGCGGCCGAGATTCTTGCCTTTTCCAAGCTGGCTGCTTCGCCGCTCCACGGGCAGGTGGCCCCCGCAGGGTAGGGGGTTCGCCGACCAGGCCTGGGTAGCTAGCTAGCGCCGTATTCTCGCCTCCTGCTTCGAGGCCGGACCGAGCGACTACGTAGGGTTTGGGTGGCCCTAGCAGACCTCGGTCCAAGAGCGCTGTCGCACGTACGAGACGAGGTCGTTCCCGCACGTTAGTGGGGTTTTACCGACCAGGCCTGGGTAGCTAGCTAGCGCCGTATTCTCGCCTCCTGCTTCGAGGCCGGACCGAGCGACTACGTAGGGTTGGGTGGCCCTAGCAGACCTCGGTCCAAGAGCGCTGTCGCACGTACGAGACGAGGTCGTTCCCGCACGTTAGTGGGGTTTTTACCGACCAGGCCTGGGTAGCTAGCTAGCGCCGTATTCTCGCCTCCTGCTTCGAGGCCGGACCGAGCGACTACGTAGGGGTTGGGTGGCCCTAGCAGACCTCGGTCCAAGAGCGCTGTCGCACGTACGAGACGAGGTCGTTCCCGCACGTTAGTGGGGTTTTTACCGACCAGGCCTGGGTAGCTAGCTAGCGCCGCATTGTGGCCTCCTGCTTCGAGGCCGGACCGAGCGACTACGTAGGGTTTGGGTGGCCCTAGCAGACCTCGGTCTAAGCGCGCTGCCGTACGAGACGAGGGAAGCGCCCGATGTCCCGCGACTGTCCGCTAATGCCTACGGGGAGACCACGTCTAGTGGGTAGGCTAGTCGCGCGAGTCAAAAAAAATTTTTCTCCCATATATATAGGAATGTTTTCGTCCTCAGCGGTACTCCATTTTACCTATTGTACCTTGCCAGCGGTACTATCGACCGTCTCGGAAGACCAAATCTCAGATCTCAGGTCGACGGCTTCGGGAAAATACGCAGAAAATTTTCACCGAACCGAAATCGGTCGAAAATTTCTATGTCCATATAAGTCTCGGAACACGGGCACTCAGATTCTTCGCCGCCAGCTGCGGTAAAATACGCAGCGAATCTTGCGGGACACGAGGTCCCGCTAGTCCCTTACGAGACCGCTAGCCCAGGCCGCCTTCCGAGACCCCGGCCGCGAGATATGGTCCGCAAGGCCAGGGACACGGGAGGCCCGCTAGTCCCGTACGAGACCGCTAGCCCAGGCTGCCTTCCGAGACCCCGGCCGCGAGAGATGGTCCGCAAGGCCAGGGACACGGGAGGCCCCGTCTCGGAAGACCAGATCTCAGATCTCAGGTCGACGGCTTCGGGAAAATACGCAGAAAATTTTCACCGAACCGAAATCGGTCGAAAATTTCTATGTCCAAATAAGTCTCGGAACACGGGCACTCAGATTCTTCGCCGCCAGCTGCGTTAAAATACGCAGCGAATCTTGCGGGACACGAGGTCCCGCTAGTCCCTTACGAGACCGCTAGCCCAGGCCGCCTTCCGAGACCCCGGCCGCGAGATATGGTCCGCAAGGCCAGGGACACGGGAGGCCCGCTAGTCCCGTACGAGACCGCTAGCCCAGGCCGCCTTCCGAGACCCCGGCCGCGAGAGATGGTCCGCAAGGCCAGGGACACGGGAGGCCCCGTCTCGGAAGACCAGATCTCAGATCTCAGGTCGACGGCTTCGGGAAAATACGCAGAAAATTTTCACCGAACCGAAATCGGTCGAAAATTTCTATGTCCAAATAAGTCTCGGAACACGGGCACTCAGATTCTTCGCCGCCAGCTGCGGTAAAATACGCAGCGAATCTTGCGGGACACGAGGTCCCGCTAGTCCCTTACGAGACCGCTAGCCCAGGCCGCCTTCCGAGACCCCGGCCGCGAGATATGGTCCGCAAGGCCAGGGACACGGGAGGCCCGCTAGTCCCGTACGAGACCGCTAGCCCAGGCCGCCTTCCGAGACCCCGGCCGCGAGAGATGGTCCGCAAGGCCAGGGACACGGGAGGCCCCGTCTCGGAAGACCAGATCTCAGATCTCAGGTCGACGGCTTCGGGAAAATACGCAGAAAATTTTCACCGAACCGAAATCGGTCGAAAAATTTCTATGTCCAAATAAGTCTCGGAACACGGGCACTCAGATTCTTCACCGCCAGCTGCGGTAAAATACGCAGCGAATCTTGCGGGACACGAGGTCCCGCTAGTCCTTACGAGACCGCTAGCCCAGGCCGCCTTCCGAGACCCCGGCCGCGAGATATGGTCCGCAAGGCCAGGGACACGGGAGGCCCGCTAGTCCCGTACGAGACCGCTAGCCCAGGCCACGGGGGACAGGGACACGGGGTCCCGCTAGCTAGTCCAGCTTGCCTCGGAATAGTCACGGCGGCCTCCCAGCTAGGCCGTCGATGGGGGTGTTTCGGCTCGGTACGTCGTTTCAGGCCTTAGAGCGTCAGTCGGCCGAGAAACAGGCGCTCCGAGACCGCTCTCCGAGACCGTACGTCTCGCGAAAGCCTCCGAGCCGAAATATGCGTTGAAAATGCTCTAAGTCCATTTTTCATTGAAAATGCTCTAAGTCCAATCTTTAAATATTTCCACCATATATATAGGAATGTTTTCGTCCTTAGCGGTACTCCATTTTACCTATAGTACCTTGCCAGCGGCACCATCGACCCCCTCGTAAACGCAAAAGCCCAGGCCGCCTTCGGAGATCCCGGCCGCGAGAGACGGTCCGCAAGGTCAGGGACACGGGATGCCCGCTAGTCCCTTACGAGACCGCTAGCCCAGGCCGCCTTCCGAGACCCCGGCCGCGAGAGATGGTCCGCAAGGCCAGGGACACGGGAGGCCCGCTAGTCCCGTACGAGACCGCCAGCCCAGGCCGCCTTCCGAGACCCCGGCCGCGAGAGATGGTCCGCAAGGCCAGGGACACGGGGTCCCGCTAGTCGAGACCGCCTTCCGAGACCCCCGCTGCGAGAGATGGTCCGCAAGGCCAGGGACACGGGAGGCCCGCTAGTCCCGTACGAGACCGCTAGCCCAGGCCGCCTTCCGAGACCCCGGCCGCGAGAGATGGTCCGCAAGGCCAGGGACACGGGAGGCCCCGTCTCGGAAGACCAGATCTCAGATCTCAGGTCGACGGCTTCGGGAAAATACGCAGAAAATTTTCACCGAACCGAAATCGGTCGAAAATTTCTATGTCCAAATAAGTCTCGGAACACGGGCACTCAGATTCTTCGCCGCCAGCTGCGGTAAAATACGCAGCGAATCTTGCGGGACACGAGGTCCCGCTAGTCCCTTACGAGACCGCTAGCCCAGGCCGCCTTCCGAGACCCCGGCCGCGAGATATGGTCCGCAAGGCCAGGGACACGGGAGGCCCGCTAGTCCCGTACGAGACCGCTAGCCCAGGCCGCCTTCCGAGACCCCGGCCGCGAGAGATGGTCCGCAAGGCCAGGGACACGGGGTCCCGCTAGCTAGTCCAGCTTGCCTCGGAATAGTCACGGCGGCCTCCCAGCTAGGCCGTCGATGGGGGTGTTTCGGCTCGGTACGTCGTTTCAGGCCTTAGAAGCGTCAGTCGGCCGAGAAATAGGCGCTCCGAGACCGCTCTCCGAGACCGTACGTCTCGCGAAAGCCTCCGAGCCGAAATATGCGTTGAAAATGCTCTAAGTCCATTTTCATTGAAAATGCTCTAAGTCCAAACTTTTAAATATTTCCCCCATATATATAGGAATGTTTTCGTCCTCAGCGGTACTATAGGGCCTAAATACACAAAAACCGCGATTGCGTCGCCCCCTGGGGAGATGCTCGGCCGAAACCAGGCCGCCGACTCGGGGCTTGGACCCGTCTATCGACTGGACCCGTCGTCGGCGCTCTTCGACCCCCGGGACGGCCCGGGGGTCAGATTAAAGTAGGTCAGGGTAGGGAAAATAACCCTAATTTGGGGTATTTTTAGGGTATATAACCCTAACGGGACGGGCAGAGTCCAAGAGGACACCAGCTCCATCAGCGGGACAGTAGGGCGCGTCGAATGAGAGCGTTCGCGCTCCCCCATCCCCGGGGCCCGGGGGTCTACGGTGACCTAATTAGGGTAAATAACCCTAATTAGGGTTACTAACCCTAACGATAACCCTAACGGGACGGGCTATGTCCAAAAGAACACCACCTCGATCAGCGGGACCGTCGGCCGAGTCGAAAAAGAGCGTTCGCGCTCCCCCACCCCCGGGGCCCGGGGGTCTACGGTGACCTAATTAGGGTTACTAACCCTAATTAGGGTTACTAACCCTAACGATAGCCCTAAGTGGACGGGCTATGTCCAAAAGAACACCACCTCGATCAGCGGGACCGTCGGGTGAGTCGAAAAAGAGCGTTCGCGCTCCCCCTCCCCCCGGGCCCGGGGGTCTACGGTGACCTAATTAGGGTTACTAACCCTAACGATAACCCTAACGGGACGGGCCAAGTCCAGAGGGACACCAACACGATCAGCGGGACCGTCGGGCGAGTCGAAAAAGAGCGTTTGCGCTCCCCCACCCCAGGGGCCCGGTGACCTAATTAGGGTTACTAACCCTAATTAGGGTTACTAACCATAATTAGGGTTACTAACCCTAATGATAGCCCTAACGGGACGGGCCACGTGCCAAAGGACACCACCACGCTCAGCGGGACCGTCGGCCGAGTCGAACGCACCCACCCCCGGGGCCGTGGGGCCGTCGGTTACAGAGACCGTAAAAATCGCCCGTAACGAAAATTAGGGTTACTAACCCTAATTAGGGTTACTAACCCTAACGATAGCCCTAACGGGACGGGCCAAGTCCAGAAGGACACCACCACGATCAGCGGGACCGTCGGCCGAGTCGAACGCACCCACCCCCGGGGCCGTGGGGCCTTCGGTTACCGAGACCGTAAAAATCGCCGTAACGAAAATTAGGGTTACTAACCCTAACGGTAACCTAACGGGACGGGCCAAGTCCAGAAGGACACCACCACGATCAGCGGGACCGTCGGCCGAGTCGAACGCACCCACCCCGGGGCCGTGGGGCCTTCGGTTACCGAGACCGTAAAAATCGCCGTAACGAAAATTAGGGTTACTAACCCTAACGATAAGCCGAACGGGACGGGCCAAGTGCAAAAGGACACCACCACGATCAGCGGGACCGTCGGCCGAGTCGAACGCACCCACCCCCGGGGCCGTGGGGCCTTCGGTTACCGAGACCGTAAAAATCGCCGTAGCGAAATTAGGGTTACTAACCCTAACGATAAGCCGAACGGGACGGGCCAAGTGCAAAAGGACACCACCACGATCAGCGGGACCGTCGGCCGAGTCGAACGCACCCACCCCCGGGGCCGTGGGGCCTTCGGTTACCGAGACCGTAAAAATCGCCGTAACGAAAATTAGGGTTACTAACCCTAACGAAAACGTCAAAGTCCACTAAATTTATGTTCTTCGGTTTTCGGTCATGTTTTTTCGCACGATCCGTACTAGGTAGGCGGCATTTTCTTCGCTTTTCGTTCAGTTTTGCGCTTGAACAAAACTAGGTTAGGGTTAGGGTTAGGGTTAGGGTTAGGGTTAGGGTTAGGGTTAGGGTTAGGTTAGGGTTAGGGTTAGGGTTAGGGTTAGGGTTAGGGTTAGGGTTAGGGTTAGGGTTATGGTTAGGGTTAGGGTTAGGGTTAGGGTTAGGGTTAGGGTAAGGAAGGAATTGAGGTAAGTGGCGTTTTTACCGCGGTTAGTGTCCATTGAAGTGGGCTTATTGGCGCTCTATGTAGAGGTTAGTGGCGCTGTTCCGAGGTAAGTGGCGTTTTACCCGAGTTAAGTGGCGCTTTATATTGAGGTTTATGGCACTTGGCCGTTAACCTTATTAGGGGCTTTAGGGGGACGTATTTGGTAGAAATAGACATGGGGCGACTAGACCTAGTAGGTTTAATAGTTATCTCCCCTGACTTTTGAGTAGAAAAAAAAATTATGGTGGTTTTTCTGTTTTAACCTAGGCCTTTGGGTTATCTTTTATTTTTGGGGATATAGGTCACTTTAGGGCGTAGGTTACTCGAAATTAATGTCCTAAAAACGAAAAAAAGGGGAGATAATTTAAGGGGAGATAATATAACAGAGTTATATAAGTTAAAATAATAGAGCCAATAACCTCAATTTAATTGGGGCAAAGCATAGGGTTTTGAACTAGCAGGAACTAGGTCATGAAATTGCCTATTTAATAGATCTATGTATTGTCTATACGAATAACAACAAAGTTTAAGCTGTAACTGTTTTTTGTGGGTGTTGGAGCACTCCAAAATAGGCTATCCTAAGTGGCAAATCACCAAACGGAAATACAAGTAAAGAATACCAAAAGTGAGTAATTCTACATGAAATCAGCACAAAAATCACGATCCGTTAGAAATTTTGGATATCTTGAGCCGTTAAATAGTTATTGGGCTGCCCACTTAGCCCTTATGGTTAGCCTATTAAGCCTATACAATTGGGTTAGGGGTTAGGGTTAAGTGGCAGTCTATGTATATTTACCACGCTGACCAAGAATCCGTTTGAATTTTGGAGATATCTTTATCCGTAAAAAAGTAATAATGTATATTTTAGAGCGCCACTAACGTAAGGGGTGGCCTATGGGTTAAACCGTAATAACTTTTGAACGACGAGCTTTGTTTTTAAACGGATTTCAGATTCGGAATCAGCGACAAACACACCATAAATAATCAGCAATTAATTTTGACATTTGGAGAAAAAATGTTTTTTTTAAAAAAAAATTAACAAGGCAATACCCTAGGTAGATTTTTTTGGCCCAAATTACTTTTTCTCTTAATGTAACAATTGAGTGTTCTATTCCATATGAAATCACCACGCTAAGCCCGAATCCGTTGTATTTTTTCAGATATCTTGAGCCGTTAAAAGTTAGGGAGCTAAAAGATCATCTACTCTATATAAAATCACCAAGCTTTGTTTTTTTTTCAAAATCGTCTAAGTCCACAACCCTAGGGTTTAGGGTTAGGGTAAGGTTTGCAAAATCTACTAAGTCCACAACCCTAGGGTTTAGGGCTAGGGACTTATATATTTTTTACCCCACAAAACTTTTTTACTAAATGTAACACTTGAGTTTGTTTTTCTATATGAAATCACCACGCTAAACACGAATACGTTTGAATATTTGAGATATATTGAACAGTTGAAACGTTAGAGAGCTAAAAATAATCTTTTTAACCCTATGTATATTATAGACTCGATCATAAGTCGATTTTTAGGCAAACCAAATGTTCTCTAAATGTAATAATTGAGTGTGTGTATTATTTTATATGAAATCACAACGCTAAACACGAATACGTTTGAATATTAGAGATATATTGAACTGTTGAAACGTTAGAGAGCTAAAAAAAAATCTTTTTAACCCTATGTATATTATAGACTCGATCATAAGTCGATTTTTAGGCCAAACCAAATGTTCTCTAAATGTAATAATTGAGTGTGTTATTTTATATAAAATTACCACGCTATGCACAAATCCGTTTGAATTTTTGAGATATCTTTATTCGTTCAAAAGTTATGGATGTTTAAACTCAACTTTTTCAATATATATATTATAGAGGGCCACTAACGTAAAGGGGTGGCTATGCGTTATGCCTTAATAACTTTTGAACGAGAGCTTTGTTTTTAAAAAACGGATTTCAGATTCGGAATCAGCGACAAAACACCATAAATAATCAGCAATTAATTTTGACATTTGGAGAAAACAGGGTTTTTGAAAAAAAAAATATAGATTTTTTTTGGCCCAAATTACTTTTTCTCTAAATGTAACAATTGAGTGTTCTATTCCATAGGAAATCACCACGCTACGCCCGAATCCGTTGTATTTTTTCAGATATCTTGAGCCGTTAAAAAGTTAGGGAGCTAAAAGATTATCTACTCTATATAAAATCACCAAGCTTTGTGTTTTTTTGCAAAATCGTCTAAGTCCACAACCCTAGGGTTTAGGGTTAGGGTTAGGTTTGCAAAATCTACTAAGTCGACCACCCTAGGGTTTAGGGTCAGGGACTTATATATTTTTTACCCCACAAGACTTGGTTGGCCCGATGGGCCACGCATGCCAAAAGTGCAATGTGGCGTCTCAGTGCCACCGCTTCCGGTGAAAGTGTCGCCGAAGGTACGCTAACTGGCCCGTATTGGCCCCGTTACCCCATAATAGGAGCCTGAAGTCGCGATTATCTCTCGGAGTGAGGTGACCCAGAGCGACGAAAACTTGGCAGACTTGTTTGGCCTGATGGGCCACGCATGCCAAAAGTGCAATGTGGCGTCTCAGTGCCACCGCTTCCGGTGAAAGTGTCGCCGAAGGTACGCTAACTGGCCCGTATTTTGCCCCGTTACCCCCATAATAGGGAGCCTGAAGTCGCGATTATCTCTCGGAGTAGGTGACCCAGAGCGACGAAACTTGGCAGACTTGTTTGGCCTGATGGGCCACGCATGCCAAAAGTGCAATGTGGCGTCTCAGTGCCACCGCTTCCGGTGAAAGTGTCGCCGAAGGTACGCTAACTGGCCCGTATTGGCCCCGTTACCCCTATAATAGGAGCCTGAAGTCGCGATTATCTCTCGGAGTAGGTGACCCAGAGCGACGAACCTTGGCAGACTTGTTTGGCCCGATGGGCCACGCATGCCAAAAGTGCAATGTGGCGTCTCAGTGCCACCGCTTCCGGTGAAAGTGTCGCCGAAGGTACGCTAACTGGCCCGTATTTGGCCCCGTTACCACCCCATAATAGGAGCCTGAAGTCGCGATTATCTCTCGGAGTAGGTGACCCAGAGCGACGAAACTTGGCAGACTTGTTTGGCCCGATGGGCCACGCATGCCAAAAGTGCAAATGTGGCGTCTCAGTGCCACCGCTTCCGGTGAAAGTGTCGCCGAAGGTACGCTAACTGGCCCGTATTGGCCCCCGTTACCCCCATAATTGGAGCCTGAAGTCGCGATTATCTCTCGGAGTAGGTGTGACCAGAGCGACGAAACTTGGCAGACTTGTTTGGCCCGATGGGCCACGCATGCCAAAAGTGCAATGTGGGCGTCTCAGTGCCACCGCTTCCGGTGAAAGTGTCGCCGAAGGTACCTACCTGGCCCGTATTTGGCCCCGTTACCCCATAATAGGAGCCTGAAGTCGCGATTATCTCTCGGAGTAGGTGACCCAGAGCGACGAAACTTGGCAGACATGTTTGGCCCGATGGGCCACGCATGCCAAAAGTGCAATGTGGCGTCTCAGTGCCCCCGCTTCCGGTGAAAGTGTCGCCGAAGGTACGCTAACTGGCCCGTATTTGGCCCCGCTACCCCATAATAGGAGCCTGAAGTCGCGATTATCTCTCGGAGTAGGTGACCCAGAGCGACGAAACTTGGCAGACTTGTTTGGCCCGATGGGCCACGCATGCCAAAAGTGCAATGTGGCGTCTCAGTGCCACCGCTTCCGGTGAAAGTGTCGCCGAAGGTACGCTAACTGGCCCGTATTGGCCCCGTTACCCCCATAATAGGAGCCTGAAGTCGCGATTATCTCTCGGAGTAGGTGACCCAGAGCGACGAAACTTGGCAGACTTGTTTGGCCCGATGGGCCACGCATGCCAAAAGTGCAATGTGGCGTCTCAGTACCCACCGCTTCGGTGAAGTGTCGCCGAAGGTACGCTAACTGGCCCGTATTTTGGCCCGACTACCCCATAATAGGAGCCTGAAGTCGCGATTATCTCTCGGAGTAGGTGACCCAGAGCGACGAAACTTGGCAGACTTGTTTGGCCCGATGGGCCACGCATGCCAAAAGTGCAATGTGGCGTCTCAGTGCCACCGCTTCCGGTGAAAGTGTCGCAGCAGGTACGCTAAACTGGCCCGTATTGTCCCCGTACCCCATAATAGGAGCCTGAAGTCGCGATTAATCTCTCGGAGTAGGTGACCCAGAGCGACGAAACTTGGCAGACTTGTTTAGGCCCGATGGGCCACGCATAGCCAAAAGTGCAATGTGGCGTCTCAGTGCCACCGCTTCCGGTGAAAGTGTCGCCGAAGGTACGCTAACTGGCCCGTATTTGGCCCCGTTACCGTAAACCCATAATAGGAGCCTGAAGTCGCGATTATCTCTCGGAGTAGGTGACCCAGAGCGACGAAACTTGGCAGACTTGTTTGGCCCGATGGGCAACGCATGCCAAAAGTGCAATGTGGCGTCTCAGTGCCACCGCTTCCGGTGGAAAGTGTCGCCGAAGGTTACGCTAACTGGCCCGTATTTGGCCCCGTTACCCCATAATAGGAGCCTGAAGTCGCGATTATCTCTCGGAGTAGGTGACCCAGAGCGACGAAACTTGGCAGACTTGTTTGGCCCGATGGGCCACGCATGCCAAAAGTGCAATGTGGCGTCTCAGTGCCACCGCTTCCGGTGAAAGTGTCGCCGAAGGTACGCTAACTGGCCCCGTATTTGGCCCCGTTACACACCCATAATAGGAGCCTGAAGTCGCGATTATCTCTCGGAGTAGGTGACCCAGAGCGACGAAACTTGGCAGACTTGTTTGGCCCAGATGGGCCACGCATGCCAAAAGTGCAATGTGGCGTCTCAGTGCCACCGCTTCCGGTGAAAGTGTCGCCGAAGGTACGCTAACTGGCCCGTATTGGCCCCGTTACCCCATAATAGGAGCCTGAAGTCGCGATTATCTCTCGGAGTAGGTGACCCAGAGCGACGAAACTTGGCAGACTTGTTTTGGCCCGATGGGCCACGCATGCCAAAAGTGCAATGTGGCGTCTCAGTGCCACCGCTTCCGGTGAAAGTGTCGCCGAAGGTACGCTAACTGGCCCGTATTGGCCCCGTTACCCCATAATAGGAGCCTGAAGTCGCGATTATCTCTCGGAGTAGGTGACCCCAGAGCGACGAAACTTGGCAGACTTGTTTGGCCCGATGGGCCACGCATGCCAAAAGTGCAATGTGGCGTCTCAGTGCCACCGCTTCCGGTGAAAGTGTCGCCGAAGGTACGCTAACTGGCCCGTATTGGCCCCGTTACCCCCCATAATAAGGAGCCTGAAGTCGCGATTATCTCTCGGAGTAAGGTGACCCAGAGCGACGAAACTGGCAGACTTGTTTGGCCCGATGGGCCACGCATGCCAAAAGTGCAATGTGGCGTCTCAGTGCACCGCTTCCGGTGAAAGTTGTCGCCGAAGGTACGCTAACTGGCCCGTATTTGGCCCCGTACCCCATAATAGGAGCCTGAAGTCGCGATTATCTCTCGGAGTAGGTGACCCAGAGCGACGAAACTTGGCAGACTTGTTTGGCCCGATGGGCCCAGCATGCCAAAAGTGCAATGTGGCGTCTCAGTGCCACCGCTTCCGGTCCGTGAAAGTGTCGCCGAAGGTACGCTAACTGCCCGTATTGGCCCCGTTACCCCATAATAGGAGCCTGAAGTCGCGATTATCTCTCGGAGTAGGTGACCCAGAGCGACGAAACTTGGCAGACTTGTTTGGCCCGATGGGCCACGCATGCCAAAAGTGCAATGTGGCGTCTCAGTGCCACCGCTTCCGTGAAAGTGTCGCCGAAGGTACGCTAACTGGCCCGTATTTGGCCCCGTTACCCCATAATAGGAGCCTGAAGTCGCGATTATCTCTCGGAGTAGGTGACCCAGAGCGACGAAAACTTGGCAGACTTGTTTGGCCCGATGGGCCCACGCATGCCAAAAGTGCAATGTGGCGTCTCAGTGCCACCGCTTCCGGTGAAAGTGTCGCCGAAGGTACGCTAATGGCCCGTATTGGCCCCGTTACCACCCCATAATAGAGCCTGAAGTCGCGATTATCTCTCGGAGTAGGTGACCCAGAGCGACGAAACTTGGCAGACTTGTTTGGCCCGATGGGCCACGCAATGCCAAAAGTGCAATGTGGCGTCTCAGTGCCACCGCTTCCGGTGAAAGTGTCGCCGAAGGTACGCTAACTGGCCCGTATTTGGCCCCGTTACCCCATAATAGGAGCCTGAAGTCGCGATTATCTCTCGGAGTAGGTGACCCAGAGCGACGAAACTTGGCAGACTTGTTTGGCCCCGATGGGCCACGCATGCCAAAAGTGCAATGTGGCGTCTCAGTGCACCGCTTCCGGTGAAAGTGTCGCCGAAGGTACGCTAACTGGCCCGTATTGGCCCCGTTATCCCCATAATAGGAGCCTGAAGTCGCGATTATCTCTCGGAGTAGGTGACCCAGAGCGACGAAACTTGGCAGACTTGTTAGCCCCGATGGGCCCACGCATGCCAAAAGTGCAATGTGGCGTCTCAGTGCCACCGCTTCCGGTGAAAGTGTCGCCGAAGGTACGCTAACTGGCCCGTATTTGGCCCCGTTACCCATAATAGGAGCCTGAAGTCGCGATTATCTCTCGGAGTAGGTGACCCAAGAGGCGACGAACTTGGCAGACTTGTTTGGCCCGATGGGCCACGCATGCAAAAGTGCAATGTGGCGTCTCAGTGCCACCGCTTCCGGTGAAAGGTCGCCGAAGGTACGCTAACTGGCCCGTATTGGCCCCGTTATACCCCATAATAGGAGCCTGAAGTCGCGATTATCTCTCGGAGTAGGTGACCCCAGAGCGACGAAACTTGGCCAGACTTGTTTGGCCCATGGGCCACGCATGCCAAACGTGCAATGTGGCTCTCAGTGCCACCGCTTCCGGTGAAAGTGTCGCCGAAGGTACGCTAACTGGGCCCGTATTTGGCCCCGTTCCCCATAATAGGAGCCTGAAGTCGCGATTATCTCTCGGAGTAGGTGACCCAGAGCGACGAAACTTGGCAGACTTGTTTGGCCCGATGGGCCACGCATGCCAAAAGTGCAATGTGGCGTCTCAGTGCCACCGCTTCCGGTGAAAGTGTCGCCGAAGGTACGCTAACTGGCCCGTATTGGCCCCGTTACCCCATAATAGGAGCCTGAAGTCGCGATTATCTCTCGGAGTAGGTGACCCAGAGCGACGAAACTTGGCAGACTTGTTTGGCCCGATGGGCCACGCATGCCAAAAGTGCAATGTGGCGTCTCAGTGCCACCGCTTCCGGTGAAAGTGTCGCCGAAGGTACGCTAACTGGCCCGTATTGGCCCCGTTACCCCATAATAGGAGCCTGAAGTCGCGATTATCTCTCGGAGTAGGTGACCCAGAGCGACGAAACTTGGCAGACTTGTTTGGCCCGATGGGCCACGCATGCCAAAAGTGCAATGTGGCGTCTCAGTGCCACCGCTTCCGGTGAAAGTGTCGCCGAAGGTACGCTAACTGGCCCGTATTGGCCCCGTTACCCCATAATAGGAGCCTGAAGTCGCGATTATCTCTCGGAGTAGGTGACCCAGAGCGACGAAACTTGGCAGACTTGTTTGGCCCGATGGGCCACGCATGCCAAAAGTGCAATGTGGCGTCTCAGTGCCACCGCTTCCGGTGAAAGTGTCGCCGAAGGTACGCTAACTGGCCCGTATTGGCCCCGTTACCCCATAATAGGAGCCTGAAGTCGCGATTATCTCTCGGAGTAGGTGACCCAGAGCGACGAAACTTGGCAGACTTGTTTGGCCCGATGGGCCACGCATGCCAAAAGTGCAATGTGGCGTCTCAGTGCCACCGCTTCCGGTGAAAGTGTCGCCGAAGGTACGCTAACTGGCCCGTATTGGCCCCGTTACCCCATAATAGGAGCCTGAAGTCGCGATTATCTCTCGGAGTAGGTGACCCAGAGCGACGAAACTTGGCAGACTTGTTTGGCCCGATGGGCCACGCATGCCAAAAGTGCAATGTGGCGTCTCAGTGCCACCGCTTCCGGTGAAAGTGTCGCCGAAGGTACGCTAACTGGCCCGTATTGGCCCCGTTACCCCATAATAGGAGCCTGAAGTCGCGATTATCTCTCGGAGTAGGTGACCCAGAGCGACGAAACTTGGCAGACTTGTTTGGCCCGATGGGCCACGCATGCCAAAAGTGCAATGTGGCGTCTCAGTGCCACCGCTTCCGGTGAAAGTGTCGCCGAAGGTACGCTAACTGGCCCGTATTGGCCCCGTTACCCCATAATAGGAGCCTGAAGTCGCGATTATCTCTCGGAGTAGGTGACCCAGAGCGACGAAACTTGGCAGACTTGTTTGGCCCGATGGGCCACGCATGCCAAAAGTGCAATGTGGCGTCTCAGTGCCACCGCTTCCGGTGAAAGTGTCGCCGAAGGTACGCTAACTGGCCCGTATTGGCCCCGTTACCCCATAATAGGAGCCTGAAGTCGCGATTATCTCTCGGAGTAGGTGACCCAGAGCGACGAAACTTGGCAGACTTGTTTGGCCCGATGGGCCACGCATGCCAAAAGTGCAATGTGGCGTCTCAGTGCCACCGCTTCCGGTGAAAGTGTCGCCGAAGGTACGCTAACTGGCCCGTATTGGCCCCGTTACCCCATAATAGGAGCCTGAAGTCGCGATTATCTCTCGGAGTAGGTGACCCAGAGCGACGAAACTTGGCAGACTTGTTTGGCCCGATGGGCCACGCATGCCAAAAGTGCAATGTGGCGTCTCAGTGCCACCGCTTCCGGTGAAAGTGTCGCCGAAGGTACGCTAACTGGCCCGTATTGGCCCCGTTACCCCATAATAGGAGCCTGAAGTCGCGATTATCTCTCGGAGTAGGTGACCCAGAGCGACGAAACTTGGCAGACTTGTTTGGCCCGATGGGCCACGCATGCCAAAAGTGCAATGTGGCGTCTCAGTGCCACCGCTTCCGGTGAAAGTGTCGCCGAAGGTACGCTAACTGGCCCGTATTGGCCCCGTTACCCCATAATAGGAGCCTGAAGTCGCGATTATCTCTCGGAGTAGGTGACCCAGAGCGACGAAACTTGGCAGACTTGTTTGGCCCGATGGGCCACGCATGCCAAAAGTGCAATGTGGCGTCTCAGTGCCACCGCTTCCGGTGAAAGTGTCGCCGAAGGTACGCTAACTGGCCCGTATTGGCCCCGTTACCCCATAATAGGAGCCTGAAGTCGCGATTATCTCTCGGAGTAGGTGACCCAGAGCGACGAAACTTGGCAGACTTGTTTGGCCCGATGGGCCACGCATGCCAAAAGTGCAATGTGGCGTCTCAGTGCCACCGCTTCCGGTGAAAGTGTCGCCGAAGGTACGCTAACTGGCCCGTATTGGCCCCGTTACCCCATAATAGGAGCCTGAAGTCGCGATTATCTCTCGGAGTAGGTGACCCAGAGCGACGAAACTTGGCAGACTTGTTTGGCCCGATGGGCCACGCATGCCAAAAGTGCAATGTGGCGTCTCAGTGCCACCGCTTCCGGTGAAAGTGTCGCCGAAGGTACGCTAACTGGCCCGTATTGGCCCCGTTACCCCATAATAGGAGCCTGAAGTCGCGATTATCTCTCGGAGTAGGTGACCCAGAGCGACGAAACTTGGCAGACTTGTTTGGCCCGATGGGCCACGCATGCCAAAAGTGCAATGTGGCGTCTCAGTGCCACCGCTTCCGGTGAAAGTGTCGCCGAAGGTACGCTAACTGGCCCGTATTGGCCCCGTTACCCCATAATAGGAGCCTGAAGTCGCGATTATCTCTCGGAGTAGGTGACCCAGAGCGACGAAACTTGGCAGACTTGTTTGGCCCGATGGGCCACGCATGCCAAAAGTGCAATGTGGCGTCTCAGTGCCACCGCTTCCGGTGAAAGTGTCGCCGAAGGTACGCTAACTGGCCCGTATTGGCCCCGTTACCCCATAATAGGAGCCTGAAGTCGCGATTATCTCTCGGAGTAGGTGACCCAGAGCGACGAAACTTGGCAGACTTGTTTGGCCCGATGGGCCACGCATGCCAAAAGTGCAATGTGGCGTCTCAGTGCCACCGCTTCCGGTGAAAGTGTCGCCGAAGGTACGCTAACTGGCCCGTATTGGCCCCGTTACCCCATAATAGGAGCCTGAAGTCGCGATTATCTCTCGGAGTAGGTGACCCAGAGCGACGAAACTTGGCAGACTTGTTTGGCCCGATGGGCCACGCATGCCAAAAGTGCAATGTGGCGTCTCAGTGCCACCGCTTCCGGTGAAAGTGTCGCCGAAGGTACGCTAACTGGCCCGTATTGGCCCCGTTACCCCATAATAGGAGCCTGAAGTCGCGATTATCTCTCGGAGTAGGTGACCCAGAGCGACGAAACTTGGCAGACTTGTTTGGCCCGATGGGCCACGCATGCCAAAAGTGCAATGTGGCGTCTCAGTGCCACCGCTTCCGGTGAAAGTGTCGCCGAAGGTACGCTAACTGGCCCGTATTGGCCCCGTTACCCCATAATAGGAGCCTGAAGTCGCGATTATCTCTCGGAGTAGGTGACCCAGAGCGACGAAACTTGGCAGACTTGTTTGGCCCGATGGGCCACGCATGCCAAAAGTGCAATGTGGCGTCTCAGTGCCACCGCTTCCGGTGAAAGTGTCGCCGAAGGTACGCTAACTGGCCCGTATTGGCCCCGTTACCCCATAATAGGAGCCTGAAGTCGCGATTATCTCTCGGAGTAGGTGACCCAGAGCGACGAAACTTGGCAGACTTGTTTGGCCCGATGGGCCACGCATGCCAAAAGTGCAATGTGGCGTCTCAGTGCCACCGCTTCCGGTGAAAGTGTCGCCGAAGGTACGCTAACTGGCCCGTATTGGCCCCGTTACCCCATAATAGGAGCCTGAAGTCGCGATTATCTCTCGGAGTAGGTGACCCAGAGCGACGAAACTTGGCAGACTTGTTTGGCCCGATGGGCCACGCATGCCAAAAGTGCAATGTGGCGTCTCAGTGCCACCGCTTCCGGTGAAAGTCGCCGAAGGTACGCTAACTGGCCCGTATTGGCCCCGTTACCCCATAATAGGAGCCTGAAGTCGCGATTATCTCTCGGAGTAGGTGACCCAGAGCGACGAAACTTGGCAGACTTGTTTGGCCCGATGGGCCACGCATGCCAAAAGTGCAATGTGGCGTCTCAGTGCCACCGCTTCCGGTGAAAGTGTCGCCGAAGGTACGCTAACTGGCCCGTATTGGCCCCGTTACCCCATAATAGGAGCCTGAAGTCGCGATTATCTCTCGGAGTAGGTGACCCAGAGCGACGAAACTTGGCAGACTTGTTTGGCCCGATGGGCCACGCATGCCAAAAGTGCAATGTGGCGTCTCAGTGCCACCGCTTCCGGTGAAAGTGTCGCCGAAGGTACGCTAACTGGCCCGTATTGGCCCCGTTACCCCATAATAGGAGCCTGAAGTCGCGATTATCTCTCGGAGTAGGTGACCCAGAGCGACGAAACTTGGCAGACTTGTTTGGCCCGATGGGCCACGCATGCCAAAAGTGCAATGTGGCGTCTCAGTGCCACCGCTTCCGGTGAAAGTGTCGCCGAAGGTACGCTAACTGGCCCGTATTGGCCCCGTTACCCCATAATAGGAGCCTGAAGTCGCGATTATCTCTCGGAGTAGGTGACCCAGAGCGACGAAACTTGGCAGACTTGTTTGGCCCGATGGGCCACGCATGCCAAAAGTGCAATGTGGCGTCTCAGTGCCACCGCTTCCGGTGAAAGTGTCGCCGAAGGTACGCTAACTGGCCCGTATTGGCCCCGTTACCCCATAATAGGAGCCTGAAGTCGCGATTATCTCTCGGAGTAGGTGACCCAGAGCGACGAAACTTGGCAGACTTGTTTGGCCCGATGGGCCACGCATGCCAAAAGTGCAATGTGGCGTCTCAGTGCCACCGCTTCCGGTGAAAGTGTCGCCGAAGGTACGCTAACTGGCCCGTATTGGCCCCGTTACCCCATAATAGGAGCCTGAAGTCGCGATTATCTCTCGGAGTAGGTGACCCAGAGCGACGAAACTTGGCAGACTTGTTTGGCCCGATGGGCCACGCATGCCAAAAGTGCAATGTGGCGTCTCAGTGCCACCGCTTCCGGTGAAAGTGTCGCCGAAGGTACGCTAACTGGCCCGTATTGGCCCCGTTACCCCATAATAGGAGCCTGAAGTCGCGATTATCTCTCGGAGTAGGTGACCCAGAGCGACGAAACTTGGCAGACTTGTTTGGCCCGATGGGCCACGCATGCCAAAAGTGCAATGTGGCGTCTCAGTGCCACCGCTTCCGGTGAAAGTGTCGCCGAAGGTACGCTAACTGGCCCGTATTGGCCCCGTTACCCCATAATAGGAGCCTGAAGTCGCGATTATCTCTCGGAGTAGGTGACCCAGAGCGACGAAACTTGGCAGACTTGTTTGGCCCGATGGGCCACGCATGCCAAAAGTGCAATGTGGCGTCTCAGTGCCACCGCTTCCGGTGAAAGTGTCGCCGAAGGTACGCTAACTGGCCCGTATTGGCCCCGTTACCCCCTAATAGGAGCCTGAAGTCGCGATTATCTCTCGGAGTAGGTGACCCAGAGCGACGAAACTTGGCAGACTTGTTTGGCCGATGGGCCACGCATGCCAAAAGTGCAATGTGGCGTCTCAGTGCCACCGCTTCCGGTGAAAGTGTCGCCGAAGGTACGCTAACTGGCCCGTATTGGCCCCGTTACCCATAATAGGAGCCTGAAGTCGCGATTATCTCTCGGAGTAGGTGACCCAGAGCGACGAAACTTGGCAGACTTGTTTGGCCCGATGGGCCACGCATGCCAAAAGTGCAATGTGGCGTCTCAGTGCCACCGCTTCCGGTGAAAGTGTCGCCGAAGGTACGCTAACTGGCCCGTATTGGCCCCGTTACCCCATAATAGGAGCCTGAAGTCGCGATTATCTCTCGGAGTAGGTGACCCAGAGCGACGAAACTTGGCAGACTTGTTTGGCCCGATGGGCCACGCATGCCAAAAGTGCAATGTGGCGTCTCAGTGCCACCGCTTCCGGTGAAAGTGTCGCCGAAGGTACGCTAACTGGCCCGTATTGGCCCCGTTACCCCATAATAGGAGCCTGAAGTCGCGATTATCTCTCGGAGTAGGTGACCCAGAGCGACGAAACTTGGCAGACTTGTTTGGCCCGATGGGCCACGCATGCCAAAAGTGCAATGTGGCGTCTCAGTGCCACCGCTTCCGGTGAAAGTGTCGCCGAAGGTACGCTAACTGGCCCGTATTGGCCCCGTTACCCCCCATAATAGGAGCCTGAAGTCGCGATTATCTCTCGGAGTAGGTGACCCAGAGCGACGAAACTTGGCAGACTTGTTTGGCCCGATGGGCCACGCATGCCAAAGTGCAATGTGGCGTCTCAGTGCCACCGCTTCCGGTGAAAGTGTCGCCGAAGGTACGCTAACTCTGGCCGTATTGGCCCCGTTACCCCATAATAATAGCCTGAAGTCGCGATTATCTCTCGGAGTAGGTGACCCAGAGCGACGAAACTTGGCAGACTTGTTTGGCCCGATGGGCCACGCATGCCAAAAGTGCAATGTGGCGTCTCAGTGCCACCGCTTCCGGTGAAAGTGTCGCCGAAGGTACGCTAACTGGCCCGTATTGGCCCCGTTACCCCATAATAGGAGCCTGAAGTCGCGATTATCTCTCGGAGTAGGTGACCCAGAGCGACGAAACTTGGCAGACTTGTTTGGCCCGATGGGCCACGCATGCCAAAAGTGCAATGTGGCGTCTCAGTGCCACCGCTTCCGGTGAAAGTGTCGCCGAAGGTAACGCTAACTGGCCCGTATTGGCCCCGTTACCCCATAATAGGAGCCTGAAGTCGCGATTATCTCTCGGAGTAGGTGACCCAGAGCGACGAAACTTGGCAGACTTGTTGGGCCCGATGGGCCACGCGCATGCCAAAAGTGCAATGTGTGCGTCTCAGTGCCACCGCTTCCGGTGAAAGTGTCGCCGAAGGTACGCTAACTGGCCCGTATTGGCCCCGTTT